>NC_060082.1:37480000-37674733 GCF_922984935.1 Meles meles
CTATACCCTTTCTAGGGCATGTACTTCCAGGTTCACTGAGCCAGTACCTGGATGTCTGAGGAAAAACTTGCATTTTTTAGTTTAAGGAAGAGCACTTCTAGTTATGTGGAGGTTTTTCAACCTATTGGAAAACCCTATGCATGGATGTCAGTCTAACCAAGAATTTCTGTTGAACTGTTAAATTTCACTTAAAAAGTGAATCAGCCTTCCCACCAAGTATATAAATTAACCCTAGGATCAAGTTCACATATCTCATAGCTACTTATAATACGAGTCTACACAGTCAAGCAACATGGAGGGTATGGCAACTGCTGTTTCTGCTAGTGATGTGGGAGCAATGTAAACAACTAGTCTGGATGGTCAGGACATCTGAAAGGCCCACAGACAATCACATAATTTAATTCTTTTCATTTTCATCGTCTGTGTGAGAGAGGGGATGCTGGACAAAGCCTACAAGATTGGCTTTAAAACAGGGCTTCCAAATGTGAGTGATCATAAAAATTATCTGTGAGCTTTATGAAAATGCTTCCTAAGCCTCATCTCATAGACCTGAGTCAGTAGTAGGACTTTGAAATTTATATAATTTGAAAAGCACTCTGGTTGATTAGTGATCAGCTAGGATTTTGAGAACCATTACTTTAATTTCTTTTCTTATATAGTATGAAATAATTATTAAATTAAATTAGGATGATAATATACCAGATTATAATTGACTATATGACTAAACACAGTGGTTTTGCATAATGACCAAAATAATGTTGGCAAAGTCAGAAAACTTTTACTTAAGTTATTTAGGGGTTCATGGCTGTGTATAAAACTAGCCTGACTCTGGAGGGATTTCTCTGCTTAGACTGCTCTTCCCTCTCCCTAACATACCCTTCACTTGAGTAAATTACTTTATTACCCAATAAAAAATCTTTACTGTTATTGTTAGATTGTATAAAGAAGTGTATACATGGCAAAAAATTTAAACGCATAAAGTAAAAAAAAAAAAAAAAAGTAAACATGATTTCAAACTCAACCATGTTCAGATAACTCCCATTAATTTTGGATCCATCATTTCATGTCTGGGCTTGTTCTGTTCAACATTCTATCATGGTATCTTCTGGAAAAACAAAATGGCTTATGCAGTGTGGGGATTGCCCTTCTCTCATTTAGAGTTTTTTTCAGGAATATTTATGGTAATATCATCTCTTGTTCATGCACTATACCAGGGAATCAAAGAAGGCTTCAAATGTGGTCTCCACAAACTGACTGGACTTGTAAGTCACTGAGATGGGCACCTAGAGAAACTCAGGAAGCTCATTTTACCTAGAAAATGGGGACTCAGAAGTTTATGAGGTGTTAGACGAAAGGATAGGAAAGTTAGACGATTCTTGAAAATGAAATAAAAATGAAATATAATTTAAGGTGATTAAATTAATTTTTGAAATTACATGACGGTTTGAGAAGAATCCCTATGATGTTGCAGACTAGGGTCTTGTTCATAGGGCTTTTCACCAGAAAAAGAGAAGAGAACTGAGATTTGGTTGCCTTCTAATTCATGCTGTCACATCTCTGGTCACTCACTCGAAAGCAGAGGCAAACGGTGCTAAGGGCTCACACCGCCTGGGCATTTGACAGAGTTACTCACTAAGCAGTACTCTTGGGCCCAGGTGCTAGAAACGCTCTTTTAAAGCATCTATAAGGTGTGGAGCAGAGTAGAGCAGAATGAGTTGAGCAGAGCCTGTGCCCTGCCCCTCCTGACACACCCCGTGTGGTGCCCTGACGAGGTCTTGGTTTAGCACAGCCTTTGGCTCCTCTCACTCCTTATTGCTTCTTTGGAGTTGTCTGTCTTCACTGGTGTTTGCGTGAAATGGAATCATTTCCCCAGACCTGCTGGATCAAGAAATAAAGTCATCTCTGAAAGGTGGAAAAACCTGAAACAGGCATCAACTTCAGTTTTCAGAAATTGCATTTTGAAGGTTTTCAATCAGCCATGTAACTAGTTCTGGTGAAAAGTATTCAATGCTTCAAAAATTTCATTTTCTTAAATTTTAGGTGTTTGTGGCTGGGAAATGGGAACTTTAAGAGTCCCTCAAAGGTGTAGAAATTGTGACTTTTAAATCCTGCAATAAAATAAAATAGATATCAAGTCACAATCTAAATATATATGTATATAACTGCTATAGATTATTATTAGAAATATTAACTCCCTCCCTAGCCTCACTTCTATGAATAGAGCATACTTTCCAAAGTCAAGTCCCTTGACTTTGTCACTCCCTTTGGTCAATAATGACAACATACCAGTTTCAAGCTGAGGCTTGCAGATGCCTCTCATATCTCCTATTGACCTCTTGGGATTCTGCTATTCCAAAGAAGAGCTTGCCTTCTTTCCTCCTACTGATCCCACTTTGTGCAAAACCTCTACTGGTTCAGTCAAGCCCAACTGTAGAAGATACGCTTATTGCTCTATGTCAGTGAGAGTTCACAACACTTTATTTATGTATTTTCAAGAGTGAGAGTGAGCATGAGTGGGGGCAGGAGGTGGAGGGGCAGTAGGAGAAGCAGACTCACTGCTGAGCAGGGAGCCAGATGTGGGGCTCGATCCCAGGACCCTGGGATCATGACCTGAGCCAAAGGCAGATGCTTAACTGACTGAGCCACCCAGGTACCCTGAAAATTTGCAACTCTGTTATACAACTATATATAGGTAATGAAAAAGATTTTTTGAAATAATAAATTATACAGTATTATCCATACATGCATAAACACCATACTTTTTCAGATTTTGTGGTTGATTTTTGTTTGCTTGCTTACTACATCTCTGCTGCTTTCTATACCATATCCTCTTCTCCAACCCTCATGTATCCAATGTTACCAATCTACATTGTATTTTTTATACTTTTTGTCATTTCTGTATAATTATACACAAATATATAAACACATAGATAAAGGAGGATTATAATTTTTTGTTTTACAAAAATAGGATTATATTACAACTGTGAGGTATCATGAAGGATAAGTGCAGACACAAAAATATGCCCTTATTAAATAAAAATGAAGTCATCAGGGTGGGCCTTAACTGTATCCATGTAAGAAGAGAAAATTTGGATACAAGCACACAGAGGGAAAACTATGAGAAGGCATAGGTAGAAGACAGCCATCCACAAGCCCATGTGAGAGGCCCAGGAAAAAAGCCCTATTGACATCTTAGTTTCAGACTTCCAGCTTCCAGAACTGTGAGAAAATAATTTCAGTTGTTTAAACCACTTTGTACTTTGTTATGGCAGGCTTAGCAAACTAATATAGATGGATAGGAGAAATCCATTAAATGACATAGGAAAGGGGTGCCTGGATGGCTAAGTGGGTTAAAGCCTCTGCCTTCTTCGGCTCAGGTCATGGTCTCAGGGTCCTGGAATCATCCCCGCATTGGGCTCTCTGCTCAGCCGGGAGTCTGCTTCCCCCTTTCTCTCTGCCTGCCTCTCTGCCTACGTGATCTCTCTCTCTGTGTCAAACAAGTAAGTAAAATCTTAAAAAAAAAAAAAAAGACATAGGGAAAAGGGTACTTATACATTGCTGGTGGGAATGTGAATTCTTTTTTTTTTTTTTTTTTTTTTTTTGAAATGTGAATTCTAACAGCCTTTGAGGAAAACAATTTAGCTATTAAAAATTTGTTTCTGGTTCTTTTGCCACTATAACAATGCAATTAAAAATATATACATGTTTTTATCCTCACTGAATAAGACTCAAATTCCCAAGAATGGAAATGCTGGCACTGGATCATTGAAAACAAACAAAAACAACAACAACAAAACCCTTTTCTTGTGGGTTCCCCAGAGTCCTACTGTTCCTATGATTCCTCTATAAAATTGCTGCTCTCAAAATATTTCATTTCCGAAAACTCAAGTAGCATATTAAATAGGAAAATCACTTAGGAAAATCACTGTCAACAAAATAAAAGGTAGCACAACTCTGTAACAATGCAGTTTGTATTCATATTCTATTGTTGCATAACAGATTACCACCAATTCAGTGGCTTACAGGAACACATATTCATTATTTCACAGATTTTGTGAGTCAGGAGAGTAGGGATGGCTTGGCTAGGTCCTCTGTAAGGCTGAAGTCAAGGTGTTAGCTGTGCTGTGTTCTCATGTGCAGGCTCAACTGGGGGAAAATTTGCTTTTAAATCAGTTTCAGCTGTTGGCAGAATTCAGTTCTTGGTGGTGGTAAGACCAGCTTCTTCCTGGCTGGAGGCTGGAGACTACCCGTGGTGCCTTGCCATGGAGGTTTCCCCAACTATGCCATTTCCTTCATCAGGCCAGCAAATAGTGAGTCTTGCTAGCAAGACAGTCTTATACAACTAAATCACAGGAGTCCATCACCTTTGTCTTATTTTATTGGTTAGAAGCAAGTCACAAGTCCTGTCTATACTCAAGGGGAGAGGATTAAACAAAGATGTGAACACCAATTGACAGAAATTATGAGAGCCATTTTATAATCTGTCTGCTACACAGAATTAAAACTGTCCTTGTCTGTGAGTTAAGACATACATTCCCTTTTCTTGGTACTGAATTAATCAGATGTATCTGATTTCAGTGTGCCTGACTTCCCAAAACAAGTCGATAAAGATACCTGGTATTTCTTGCTCCTTTCCTGGACTTTCTATGGCCTGATGTTGAGTTCACTGGCTTTGCTATGACGAAATTCAAATCAGCACTGGATATTTTTTCCTGCTTTGTCGAAGATTAGTTGACCATAGAGTTGCAGGTCCATATCTGGACTCTCTACTCTTTTCCATTGGTCTATGTGTCTGTTTTTGGCCATGCTGTCTTGGTGATCACAGCTTTGTAATAGAGCTTGAAGTCAGGCAACATGATGCCCCAGCTTTGTTTTTCTTTTTCAAAATTTCCTTAGCAATTTGGGGTCTTTTCTGGTTCCATTACAAATTTTAGGATTGTTCGTTCCAGCTCTTTCAAAAATGCCAGTGCAATTTTGATTGGGTTGCATTGAAGGTATAGATTGCTCTGGGCAGTATAGACATTTTAACAATGTTTATTCTTATGATCCATAAGTATAGAATGCTTTTCCATCTTTTTTGTCTTCTTCAATTTCTTTCATGAATGTTCTGTAGTTTGACAAAGCAGGAAAAAATATCCATTGGAAAAAAGACAACCTCTTCAATAAATGGTGGTAGGAAAATTGGACAGCTATGTATAGAAGAATGAAACTCGACCATTCTCTTATACCATACACAAAGATAAACTCAAAATAGATGAAAGAACTCAATGTAAGACAGGAATCCATAAAAATCCTGGAGGAGAACATAGGCAGTAACCTCTATGACTTCGGCCACAGCAACTTCTTTCAAGACACATCTCCAAAGACAAAGGAAACAAAAGCAAAATTGAACTTTTGGGAATTCATCAAGATAAAAAAACTTCTGCACAGCAAAGGAAACAGTCAAAAAACATAGAGGCAACCCACAGAATGGAAGAAGATATTTGCAAATGACACTACGGACAAAGGGCTGATATCCAGGATCTATAAAGAACTCCTCAAACTCAGCATCTAAAAAACAGATAATCAAAAAATCAGCAGGAGACATGAACAGACACTTCTCCAAAGAAGACATACAAATGGTTAACAGACACATGAAAAGATGTTCATCATCATTAGCCATCAGGGAAATTCAAATCAAAACCTTAATGATAAACCACCTTACACCAGTTAGAATGGCCAAAATTAACGGACAGGAAAGAAGTGTTGGAGAGGATGTGGAGAAAGGGTTGGTTGCATTCCCACTGTTGGTGGGAATGCAAGTTGGTGCAGTCACTTTGGAAAACAGTGTGGAGAGTCCTCAAAAATGAAAAATAGAGCTACCTTATGACCCTGTAATTGCACTACTTGATATTTACCCCAAAGATATAGATGTAGTGAAAAAAGGGCCATATGTACCCCAATGTTCATAGCAGCAATGGCCACAATCACCAAACTGTGGAAAGAGCAAAGATGCCCTTCAACAGACAAATGGATAAAGAAGATATAGCCCATATATACAACATAATATTGTGTTTCTATCAGAAAGGATGAATACCCAACTTTTATATCAACATGGATGGGACTGGAGGAGATTATGCTGAGTGAAATAAGTCAAGCAGAGAAAGTCAATTATCATATGGTTTCACTTACTTATGGAGCATAAGGAATAACATGGAGGACATTAGGAGAAGGAAAGAAAAAGTGAATTGGAGTAAATCGGAGGGAGAGACAGAGCATGAAATACTGTGGGTTCTGAGAAACAAACGGATGGTTTTGGAAGGAAGGGGGGTGGGGGAATGGGTTAGCCTGGTGGTGGTGGGTATTATGGAGGGCATGTATTGCATGGAACACTGGGTGTGGTGCATAAACAATGAATCTTGGAACACTGAAAAAATAAAAATTAAAAAATAAATAAAAATTCAAATCAGCAGACATTTGTTTTTTGTGTGTGTATATTTTAAAGATTTTGTTTGCTTATGTGAGAGAGAGAGAGAAAACACGAGTGGAGGGGGGCAAGTGCAGAGGGAGAGGGAGAAGCAGACTCCGCACTGAGCAGGGGGCCTGTCATGGGGCTTGATCACAGGACCCCAGGATCATGACCTCAGCTGAAGGCAGATGCTTAAACTACTGAGCCACCCAGGTACCCCCAAATCAGCAAACATGTGTCAAGTATTTTCTAGGTAATCATTTTTTCAGAGGTTGTGAGAGGTCTGACCACTTCCATTTTTGAGGTATTATTATACTAAAAATTTGATGGACTTTCTAATAAGGGTTTTCTAAGGAATTTCTAATAAGGATTACAACATTGTTAAATATTTTAAATGGAAATTTTAGAACTAAAAAATACCGTATCTGAAATAAAAAAAATTCCCTGGGCAGATTTAATAGTGAAACAAAGTTGAAAGCCAAGTAAGTTAGATCAATAGAAATTGCCCAATATGAAAAAACAGAAAGAAAATTTTGAAAAAATTAACAGAGCCTTAGGAATCTGAGAGACAATATTAAAAGGGCTGATATAAGGCAACTAGAATCCCCCCAAAAAGGAGAGAAAGGGTAGAAAAATATGCAAGGAAATGATGGGAATAAAACTTCCCAAATTTGATTAAATATATATTTACATACTCAAGAAGCTTAACAAACCCCAATGAGAATAAACCCCTACACCTGACTGGCTCAGTTTATAGAGTATGTGACTCTTGATTGCAGGGTCATGAGTTCAAGCCCCATGTTGATCATGAAAACTACAATGAGATACTACCTCACACCAGTCGAGAGCCCAGAAATCGACCCTCAACTCTATGGCCAACTCATCTTCGACAAAGCAGGAAAGAATGTCCAATGGAAAAAAGACAGCCTCTTCAATAAATGGTGCTGGGAAAATTGGACAGCCACATGCAGAAAAATGAAATTGGACCACTTCCTTACACCACACACGAAAATAGACTCCAAATGGATGAAGGACCTCAATGTGAGAAAGGAATCCATCCAAATCCTTGAGGAGAATGCAGGCAGCAACCTCTTCGACCTCAGCCGCAGCAACATCTTCCTAGGAACAACGGCAAAGGCAAGGGAAGCAAGGGCAAAAATGAACTATTGGGATTTCATCAAGATCAAAAGCTTTTGCACAGCAAAGGAAACAGTTAACAAAACCAAAAGACAGCTGACAGAATGGGAGAAGATATTTGCAAACGACATATCAGATAAAGGGCTAGTATCCAAAATCTATAAGGAACTTAGCAAACTCAACACCCAAAGAACAAACAATCCAATCAAGAAATGGGCAGAGGACATGAACAGACATTTCTGCAAAGAAGACATCCAGATGGCCAACAGACACATGAAAAAGTGCTCCACGTCACTCGGCATCAGGGAAATACAAATCAAAACCACAATGAGATATCACCTCACACCAGTCAGAATGGCTAAAATTAACAAGTCAGGAAATGACAGATGCTGGCGAGGATGTGGAGAAAGGGGAACCCTCCTCCACTGTTGGTGGGAATGCAAGCTTGTGCAACCACTCTGGAAAACAGCATGGAGGTTCCTCAAAATGTTGAAAATAGAACTACCCTATGACCCAGCAATTGCACTACTGGGTATTTACCCTAAAGATACAAACATAGTGATCCGAAGGGGCACGTGTACCCGAATGTTTATAGCAGCAATGTCTACAATAGCCAGACTATGGAAAGAACCTAGATGTCCATCAACAGATGAATGGATCAAGAAGATGTGGTATATATACACAATGGAATACTATGCAGCCATCAAAAGAAATGAAATCTTGCCATTTGCGACGACGTGGATGGAACTAGAGCGTATCATGCTTAGTGAAATAAGTCAATCGGAGAAAGACAACTATCATATGATCTCCCTGATATGAGGACATGGAGAAGCAACATGGGGGGGTAGGGGGATAGGAGAAGAATAAATGAAACAAGATGGGATTGGGAGGGAGACAAACCATAAATGACTCTTAATCTCACAAAACAAACTGGGGGTTGCTGGGGGGAGGTGGGATTGGGAGAGGGGGAGCGGGCTATGGACATTGGGGAGGGGAGGCGAACCATAAGAGACTATGGACTCTGAAAAACAACCTGAGGGTTTTGAAGGATCAGGGGTGGGAGGTTGGGGGAACAGGTGGTGGGTAATGGGGAGGGCACGTTTTGCATGGAGCACTGGGTGTTGTGCAAAAAGAATGAATACTGTTACGCTGAAAAAATAAATAAAATGGAAAAAAAAATTAACAACTCAGGAAACAAAAGATATTGGTGAGGTGTGGAGAAAGAGGAATCCTCTTACTCTGTTGGTGGGAATGCAAACCGGTGCAGCCACTCTGGAAAATCATACAGAAGTTCCTCAAAAGTTAAAAATAGAGCTACCCTATGACTCAGTAGTTGCACTACTAGGTATATCTGAAGGATGCAAAAGTGCTGATCTGAAGGGGTACACGCACCCAATGTTTATAGAAGAAATGTCCATAATAGCCAAACTATGGAAAGGTCCCAGATGTCCACTGACAGATGAATGAATAAAGAAAATATAAGTATTATACACACACACACATATATGTGCCATCAAACACATATATAAGATTAAGATATAATAAGATATATAAAAAAAGATATAATAAGATATAATAATTATATCTTATATAATTATATAAGATAATTATATAAGATATAATAATTATATAAGATATAATATAAGTATTATACACACACACACACATATATGCCATCAAAAAGAATGAAATCTTGCCATTTGCAAAGACATGGATAGAACTAGGGGGTATTATCCTAAGCAAAGTAAGTCAGTCAGAGAAAGACATATACCATATGATTTCACTCATATTTGGAATTTAAGAAACAAAACAGATGAACGTAGGGAGAAGGGAAAGAAAAATAAAATAAGATAAAACCAGGAGGGAGACAAATCATAACAGACTCTTAACTAGGGAATAAAATGAGGGTTGCTGGAGGGGAGGTGGGTAGGGGGATGAGGTAACTGGGTGATGGGCATTAAGGAGGGCCCTAGATGGAATGAGCACTGGGTGTTATATACAACTGATGAAACACTAAATTCTGCCTCTGAAACAAGTAATATACTATATGTTAGGCAAATTGAATTTAAATAAATAATTTCTAAAAAGAATAGGTTTTCTTGGGTGGCTCAGATAATTGTCTGCCTTGAGCTCCTTTCTGCCAGGCACTGTGCTATAAATTGGAAATAGAGAAAGAAATAAAGCAGACATAGTATCTGTCCTTAAGAAGCAGCCCAAATGGGTAAATAAACATTTAAAAAAATACTCGGACTAGGGGTGCCTGGGTGGCTCAGTGGGTTGTGTCTGCCTTCAGCTCAGGTCATGATCTCAGAGTCCTGGGATAGAGCCCCACATGGGGCTTCCCGTTCAGCAGAAAGCCTGTCTCTCCCTCTCCCTCTGCCACTCCCCCTGCTTGTGCTCTTTCTGAAACACATAAATAATAAAATCTTTTTAAAAAATTTAAAAATACTCCAATTATACTTAATAATCCCTATGACAAGCGTTAAGGAAAATTACCATGAGAGTCAGGCTGCAGATTACTTCAGCAGAGATCCCAAGCCTCATCCATTGGAAACACTCATTTATCTTGGAAAACCAAAAAGAAAGCTCAATTGAACAGTAACAAACCTCATTCCCCATGCTTTCATCAGTTTTCTGCATTGTGCTGATTTTTTTACTAGAAATTTCTGTGTTTTAGAAATCAATGACTACACACCACCCTGTTATCTGAATAGCTTTTTGCTACAGCGTATGTTCCTCACTGGAATCCGGGAACTATGGGCTGATTGATAGGAACGTTGGCCGTCCTCTAGATACTTTTAGTATGTCATAAACCTATGGTACTTCTTAAGAAAGAAATAAAAGGGTACATATGCATGGTCAGGGTCAAGTTCAAAAGAGAAAAACTACATAAATTATTTCAACTGAAAGAATTTAATCTAAACAATTGTTAGTCAAGTATAGGGAACTTAAAAGGCAAACGTCCTGGAAGATAAGGTATCACAAAGATAGTAACCTCAGGAAGCAAGTACCAGTCTTAGAGCTGTAGAAAGACAGAAAATGAAGACATTGGTATTATTAAAATGTAAAGTCTTAGAGAAGGAGCCCCAAGGAGCTGGCACTTAACCCTTTGAAGAAGGACACCGGTCAGATTGTGTTATGTCTCTGGGTTTACAGTAAGGGTACTACTGGTATAATGGAAGAACTGCAAACAGAAACCAAACAGTGCAATCACTTGTCATTGTCACTGTAAAGAATCACTGTCATCAAAGTCTACAGGGGGCAGCTGGCAAAGCAAAAACTGTGGTTTGCAGCATCTGGCAACACAAAGCAGAAAATAGAATGGTTGGTTTAGGGAAGAAACTAGTTCATAAAGGCCACAATGTGACAGAGCTAATCAAAACTGTAGAGATACAGATAGTAAGAATTTGAGAAGCTGAGCATAGATTGACCAGCTGGTTCGAGGAGAAAAAAATAGGAGTTAAAAATACCTATAGACCAATACTCTTTCATATTAGAGTCTTTTTTTTAACATTAGGACCATCTCAAATAGGTCAAAATGTTTAACACCCCTCCCCACCATTTCCCTAGCAACATTGTCTAGACTTTCTCCCTTTAGACATTACCCTATTTATCTGGTATTTAGACTTCCAGAAACCTCAACTCTGAAACACCTGTGAACCTAATAAAAAACCTAAAGTAAATGCAGCAGAAGCCTGAAGCTAGTTTGAAATAGATGTCATTAAAGCCATGCACTTTATCTCTATTCAAACAGATAATATTTGAATTAATATTACACTTAATACTTATCTGGTTTCCCTTGGCAACTGTGCAGGAGTGGCTGAAAGAAAGAAAGAGGGAAAAAGTTACATCATTCTGGCAGCTTTAAGAAGTTACCATGGAGAAGGCAGATGCAACAAGAAAGAAGACAACATTATCACCACCAAAAACAGACTAACAGTATGCAGTGTGGAAGCACTCAGCCCTACAAACCACACCATTTCAGAAGCATCAGTGAAGGAGAAGATAGCCCAGCTGTGAATCAAGACAGTGCAGCATCCTAGCAATATTCAGGAAAAAGAGTGGTTAAGTTCTACCTCCATCATCCCTCTGAGGCATGTCAATTTTTTAAAAAATATTTTATTTATTTATTTGACAGACAGAGATCACAAGTAGGCAGAGAGGCAGGCAGAGAGAGAGGAAAGGAAGCAGGCTCCTTCCATCGGGTAGAGAGCCCGATGTGGGGCTCGATCCCAGGATCCTGGGATCATGACCTGAGCCGAAGGCAGAGGCTTTAAACCACTGAGCCACCCAGGCACACCGGCATGTCAATTTTTATCACAGACTGGAATAACCATGTGTCTGTTTGCTTATGACTGCATGCTTAGTGCCTAGAACAAGACAAGCATTCAGTCAGTGAATCTTGGATAATCATATTAATGCCAAATCACAAAAAAAGTGTTAAAAATTCGTACAATTTTTTTTCTAGTGACAAATGCAGAGAGGTATCAATTGCAGTTTGAAAGTCACTATTATGATAAGCCACTACCTGAGAGCTCTAGAAAGTAGGAGCAGAGGGAGTTATTTAGTTCAAGAACAAAAATGCACTGATGAAGATTACTACCCTGATTCTCAATAAGCAAAAAGTGAGAATTTCATTCAGCATTATTTACTTAAGGAAGAGTTGTATTTCCCCCTCTCAACTGATCTATTTGGCAGCTTTTGTTTTGTTGTTATTTGAACACTCTTCTGTTGCGATGCATTCAGAGGAAAAAATAGATACATAATGGACACTTACATGAGTATGTCACAAGTAAAGAGAACAAAAAGATGGTTTAAGAAAAACTTGGAAAGCCATCTTTTATTTGGTGTAACCAGAGGATGCTAAAAACTTAGAGTGTATAAAAAGTAGCAGTTGGAAATGTTATGGTTCTTTTAACCTTAAAAGGCTGCAGAGGCTTTAGATTTTTACTTTTTAAGTCTAACATTAAGATTTTTAAGAGACAGTCATTTGAAGATACTAAAGAGCAGCCCAGTAGCCAGACCACAAAAGTCAAGATCCTAAAGGAGAGGGAAACAAACTAGAATAAACCGGACATTCTCCAATTTTTCTTTCAGGGAATTTGCCATTTCCTAGCTAGGAGATAGGGGCACAGCATAAAACAGTGGTCAAAATCATTAACAAATTCATGAGGATAGGAAGAAAAAAATTAGAGTCAAGACGAGTACAGCAGCCAGGATCTCAGAGAGAAGAGAATCACAGAGAAAAGAATATAACATTCCACAAGGATTTTGTCTCAAAGAATTTCTCTGAATCCTAAGTCCTAGGGGAATAGGGTAAGGAAGAAGAACAGTAAGGGTAAAGACAAAACAAACAAAATACCAAAACAAAGCAAACACACACACACACACACACACCCCCACACACACACACACACACACACACACACCCCCCCCCACACACACACAGACCTCAAATTTGTTAAGGTGTTTAAAGGATATACAGAGATTAAGACATCACATGTAGCTAAACAGACAAAAATAGGAGTGGAGAAGGAATTCTGGACAATATGTCAGTTTTCAAGTAGATATTTCTGAATGAGTATATCCTAGTTTAAAGTCTACAAAGTAATATATCATCCCTTACAAAGAGTTAAGCCCAGCCTCCAATCATCTCAAAGCCTGATAGGACCAATGATTAATCTGTCTCTACTTAAATGAGGGCAAGAGGAAAATTTAATTTTCTTTGGAGGAAGATAACATCATCCAATGCCTCTGAAAGTTTCATATACAATGTCCAGCATTAAATAAAAAATGTACTGGCAAAAGCAAAATAAAAATACAGTAGAAAAAGATACTCAGATGTCCTTTTTTTGAAGTTGTCAGTCTTATAAATTAAAATTACAATATATTCAAAAATGTCAAGGGAATGATGCAGAAATAGGTGAGAATATAGGGAATTTAATCAGAGACCTGAAGACATGAAAAAATAAATCAAGTAGAAATCCTAGAGTTTAAAAATAAAGTTTCAGAAATAAAGTACTCAATATATAGGGTTAAAAACAAATCAGATATAACATAAGAAATAATTAGTGAACTGGAAAATAGGTCAGAAGAAATAGTACAGATTAAAGCAGATATAAAGAAGAGAAAATGAAGAGAATTATAAAATGGACTTGTAAGGCATTGTAAAATGATCAAAATATGCCATCCCAAAGGACAGGTGAAAGAGAACAGGCAAATTGTATTTGAAAAGATACTGTCTGAGAATTTCCCAGAATTGTGAAAGACAATAAGCCACCAATTCAAAAGGCTTGAAAAACCTAAAGTAGAACAAATATAAGGAAAATAATACTTAGACACATCTGAGTAAAATTGTTAAAAATTAAAGAAAAAGGAATAAACCTGAAAGCAGAGCAAAACAGAGAGATGCATAATTTTAGAGGAGTAACAATAAAAACTGATAGCTGACTCCTCAAAAGAAAATATGGAAGTCAGAAGACAATGGAATAAAATTTTCAAATTTAAGGAAGAGAGTAACAGTCAACCCAGAAAATCATATCTAGTTAAAATATCTTTCAAAAGTGAAGGTGAAGTAAAGACAATTTCAGACACAAAAAAACTTGGGGGAATTTAATGCCAGTAGACCCACACCAAAAGCAACATTGTAACAGTTCCTTAGGCAAAGAAACTGATCCCTGATTTAAGCTCAGTAACACAAGGTATAGAGAAAGAAGAAAGGGTAGCTACATGGTTAAAACTAAATGAATGTTGACTAGTTAAACAATGAAAATATCTTGTTGAGGTTAAAATATATGTTGAATTAAAATACATGGTAATGGTAACAAAAATAGATGTGAGGAAGAAATAGAGTTAACCACACTACTTTTCAAGAATAAATATAAAATAAATGTATTGGAAATGCCCAGAAATTTCAGGGCTTGAGCTATCTGTTCTACACATTTTCTCATCTCTGGGCTAAGGGAACCCAGGAGAAGGTGCCCATGGGGAAACTTTGTAGAAATGATGGAGGGAGAAGAAGTCAAACTTGAGCCAGATATTGCTCTCAGGAAATATGCAATGGGGTGTGGTGTATGGCTCTTCCTTTGGGCACCCTGAAGAAATCACTCATGTTCCATGAAAAGGCCAGCTTTTGGACACCTGTGAACAGAGGTCATGAAGCACAATCAATTCACATCACCAGAGAAGCAGTGACAACAGAAGACAGCAATCTCTTCCAGCATGGATCCTCCCCTGTTCACCCAGAGGAGGAGGACTGTTGACATAACACAGTTGAGGGATTATTAGGAAAAAATGAAAAATGTTTTTATCTTGAGAATGATAATATTTTCATTATTTATTGCTATATAACAAACCACTTCAGGACAGTAGTTTTAAAATAATAATGATTAATTATTTCTCATAACTCTATAGGTCAACTGGACTCCTCACATACTATCCAATGAGGGCACATATTGTTGCATTTAGCAGGGGCTTGGCCTGGTGACTCAGTTCTCCTCCATGTGGTATTTCATCCTGCCAGTTCTGTTCATGTGACTTTACTTTCCAGCAGGATAGCTGTGATAAAGTTCACAGCATCACAGTGGTGAGGTAGCCCAAGATGTAAAGCATCTGAGAAGCCTCTGCACACATCATACTTATAAATTTCTCATTGGCCAAAGCAAGTCACATGGCCAAGCCCAGGGTCAGTGTGGGAGGGGGTTGTATAAGGACTCAAATACCAAGAAAAGTGGTCAACTAAAGGCTACCAATGTCACAGTGTACTGCAACGACTAACATTTTTTTTTTTTTTACGACTAACATTTTTTGAGCACTTCCCAAGTGCTAGGCACTGTATTAAGCACTTTACGTATAGTAAGTCTGTTTAAACCTCACAATAAACCCCATGAGGCAATGTTCCTTTTATAAAGAAAAGTTGAAGCCCAGAGAGTTTAAGCAATTTGCCTTTATCATACAGCTGGTAAGTGGTGAAACCATTAAATCTGATCTCAGTGACCCCAAGCTTAATCATTTCACTTTACCATACCAACAAGTTGAGTCTCCTTAATAAACTCATTATGTTTATTGTGTATTCATATTGTTTTCCTCCCTGCTCCTTTCTTTTATTTTGATGAATTGCCTGTTTTCACTATGCTCTTTACTCCTTCTGGCAATATTGAGTTTAACAAAGAACTCTCTAATAGTTTCTTTTAAGCTTTTATGAGCATTTGTATTTACATTTCTCTGTTAATACCAAATTCAACAATAACTATGTCTCTCACCTGTTCTCTGAAGAGACCCTTAGTTCATTTTTACAAGTTAAAAAAATATAATTTCATATTAACAAGTGATAAACCTAAGTAAGAGATAATCAGGGACATCATTTTTCTATTTAAATAGTCCTTGGGGCACATGGGTGTTTCAGTGGGTTAAAACCTCTGCCTTTGGCTCAGGTTATGATCCCAGGGTCCTGGGATCAAGCCCCACATGGGGCCCTCTGCTTAGCAGGGAGTCTGCTTCCTCCTCTCTCTCTCTCTCTGCCTGCCTCTGCCTACTTTTGATCTCTGTCTGTCAAATAAATAAATAAATAATCTTAAAAAAATAAAGAATTCTTTTTGGGGTCCTGGGTGGCTCGGTTGTTAAGTGTCCAACTCTTGATTTTGGCTCAGGTCATGATCTCAGAGCTGTGAGATTGAGCCTTGCATTGGCTCTGTGTTGAGCATGGAGACTGCTTAAGATTTTCTCTCTTCCTCTCCCTCTGCTCTCCCTTCCCTCCCATCCCACTTGAGTTTGCACATGTGCTCTTGCTCTCTCTCAAATAATAATAATAATAGTAATAATAATAATCCTTAACAATTTCATTATAGTTCTTAGCCATATAATCATTAATTTAAATTTTGACTTATACACATGATTTATTGAGTTAAACACTAGATATTATTTCTATGTTTCATGTCTTTTTGATCTTGAGATTTTATTCTTGCTACAAATTTCATTTGGCTAGAATACTTCCTTGAGTATTTTTATTCCCACAAAATGACCTTGGTAGAGAAAATTGTCCTTTGCTACCTATTCTTCTCTTCTGGAGTAATAAGACCTCAAAATTTTAGCTGGACATATGGTTTCCCAGAGGAAATCACTTTTCCAGGTTTGGGAGGATTTTTTTTATTATAGCTGGGTATGGTCATGTGACATTCTGATGAATGGGATATGAACAGAAGTAGTGTGTTCCATTTCCAGACCTTTGCCTTAAAGGAAAGGGGTATTCCTCTACTTCTCATATTCCTTTGTGCCAATCTAAAGGGGTATGTGATGAAATGAGCTGGGTGGATCATCTTGGACCACAAGATGTGAGTTTGGTGGTGGCACAAGTTGAAGTTCCCAGTGGCCAGTGATGGCAGGTATGGTCCTGGATGTAGCTCTCTGGGACGCCTTGTACCAGTCTCTTTAGCTTGGTATTTTAGCATACCTAGAGATGTCAGGAATCACCTGACCTATTTTCAATAGATTACTTTTCTTACGACTTCCAGTTTCTGAAAGTTGCAACTGAGGATATGACAGAGATATTGAAAAGACACAGTCGTAGGCAATAGACCTTCAGGGAAAAGAGGAGGTGATGCGGGCAGAAGAGGAGGTTAGTCATAAGGTATGATTAAAGCTGAAGGTGTAAAAAAAAAACTCAGTTAGTATTAAGTGATGTGATCTGATAGTCCATGGAACATAGTTTCCAAAGAACTAACTAAATTATCACCAGTGGTGCTATCTGGAATAAAGTGCTTTTTGAAGTATTGGCAACTAAATGGCTATTGCCATAGAACATATGGAAATTATAAGGAATTCAAGGACTATGACATGAGATAGCTTTTCTAATGGTCCCAGAAAGTTTAAAGTAAAAGAATGTTCAGATTCCTAAATTTTTTACTTATGTCACAGTCTGAAACAGGTGGACTTTCTAGATTTTGCTAACATATCTAATACCACAGATAGCTGGAAAGTAAATTCAAAGCCTGACCTCTAAACTTACTGAATTACAGGGCCATTAAACCTATAGTCTTGCTGTTATCTGTCAGGTGTGCAAGAAAGGACACTGATCAAGAAAGACTGGGATCCAGTAATTAGACCTGGAGTATATAAAATGATTTGGAGGGATGCCTGGGTGCCTCATTCATTAAGCATTTGCCTTCAGCTCAGGTCATGATCCCAGAGTCTTGGAATTGAGCCCCACATTGGGCTCCCTGCTTGGCTGGAAGCCTGCTTCTCCCTCTCCCACTCCCCCGGCTTGTGTTCCTTCTCTCACTGTGTCTCTCTCTGTCAAATAAATAAAATCTTTGAAATAAGTAAATAAAATAAAATGAAATAAAATGATTTGGAACACCTTCAATTCCCAGTCCCATCAATGTCTCTTACTAGCTGAAATGTGCTTTGTTTTTTTCCAACAGTAAGCAATCTTCAATTCTTAATGAATTGGTGTCCCATAAATTTAACTCAATTCTGACACTGTCTACCTGGAGAAACCCTCAAATCCCACAGATTAAGGGTGAGTCTCACAAGAATGACCCCCATTTCAGATGCCAGTTGGAAGCCCAGGTTGTTACCTGTGTTTCTGACCAACCATGATAGATTGGAAGTCCTCACAACCCTCACTTTGGGTTTGATTAATTTACTACAGTGGCTCAAAGAATTCAGAGAAACATTGTACTTACTAAATTACCAGTTATTATAAAAGGATAGAACTCAGGAATGGTCAGATGGAAGAGATGCATAGAGCAAGGTTTGTGGGAAGGGTGTTTGAGTTCTCCACTTTTCCCCATTTCCATGTGTTTGTCAACCCAGAAGTTCATCAACTCTTATTGTTCCAGAGTTTTTGTAGTGTTTTATCTGTAGCTGCCCTTGCCTTTCCCTTCCTGGAGGTCATTGGGTGGGTCTGAAATCTCCTATATCCTAGTCACTTCATCTTTCTGGTGCCGAGCTCCATCCCAAGGTTATGGAAGGTGGCTACCTTAGCATAAACTCAAGTGTGCTCAGAAGAACTTCTAATGCACGATAATAGACAATCCTATCACTCAGGAAATTCCAAGGGTCTTTGGAACTCTGTGCTGGAAACGCAGGACAAAGATCATACATATTTATTACACCACACTAGCAATGCAGCTACCTCTTACCTATCAGAAGAAGCTGTTACTTTAAACTGTGAAGACTTGTCTGAAGGGAGAGCAATGTACTTCAGGCCTATCTCATATACACATCTCTCCAGTTCCTTAACCAGAGGTGATATTCAGTTGGTACCACCAGTGAAGTTGGACTGGTTGTTTGTAACCGGAATCTATTTTGATTAGTTTAGGATCTGCTCTGATTGATTGGTGTCTATGCCTAAATACTAACTAGAGTCAGACCATAGTCTGCAAATCTACGGTCAGGAAAACAGAAACCACTGCTTTTCAGGCAGGAAAATATTTAATAAAAGAGATTAGATGTTTATAAAACTTTTGGAAGTGCTGAAGAAGGCAATGGACAAGGAAAGTCATCAGTTATATATGGAAATCAGAAAGTTTCAGGAATCACAGGAAACTAGCACCAATGTTCACAATAGTCTGTTGCACAAAAACAGATGGTGCTCAATAGAAAGCTTAGAAACCACTGGAAAATCTCACACCTGATGTCACTAAAGACTACATGCCTGCCTGCTAAGATTGAACAATAATGATTTCTTCTGTCTTCCACCTTCCAAAATCTAGCAGGAATAACTCTTATTGGAGGAATCAAAACCAAAACCCTGATGACAGGGGAATCTGGGAAATGTAGTTTCCAGACTTCTGGCCACTGTAATACAGGAGATTCCTTAGAAGGGCATGGATGATGCTGAGTTTGCAACAGACAGTATCTGGCACCCCCAGAAACCCCTAAGAGGTAATTGCAAATTTAAAACAAGAAGAAAAGGATTACAGTTCCTAATAATTATAAGATTTTGCTATTTATGCTATGCAGAAATCTGGAGAGTAAGTGTGAAAATGAATTCTGAAGGTGTTAGAACAAGAAAGCAAGAGTATGATTTTAGATGCTCACTGAATTTACTGATATTGGTATTGAAATAGACAGGATAGGCCAGGTTATGCCAAGGCAACAAACAACCTGGAAAAAAAACAACAACAAAGAACCTTAAAAACAACAACAACAACAACATTACTTCTCACTACATATTTAACATAGAGTACTAAGGGAAATTTATACTCATTACAGACATTCAAACACCAGTACTGATGGAGGTCCTCTTGCCATGTGATTCTATGAATGCAAAAGCAGGAAAAAGATATGATGATTCACATGTAGTTCTGAAAGCTTCTACTATTGAAGGGATACATGTTACTTCAGCTCATAGTTCATTTCAAAGCAAGTTGCATAGTGTGGGGTGAATGCAAATATTATGTTGGATTTACCTGGGAAAACTGCTATCCAAACTCCTAAACTATGTCCCTTAGCATATGTCCCTTGTCTATAATTATGTCCCTTGGCAGCACTAACATTTTTTTTTAAAGATTTTATTTGACAGAAAGAGAGATCAAAAGCAGGAAGAGCAGCAGGCAGAGAGAGAGGGGAAGCAGGCTCCCCGCCGAGCAGAGAGCCCAATGTGGGGCTTGATCCCAACACCCCAAGATCATGACCTGAGCCGAAGGCAGAGGCTTAACCCACTGAGCCACCCAGGTGCCCCTCGCACTAACATTTTTAAAAAGTAAGTTAGTTACTGTCTCTGGTGCTAATTGGTAACACTACAGTTGGACTGAACTACCTTATATCAAAAGAGATAGGAGAATCCTGGATTGGGAGAGAATAGGTAGATACACTTAATCATCTGAAGTAGCATTGGGAAGGAAAAATCTCCTGAGAGTCAGAGATATGACAGGGTTTGCAGAAGAGACTCTAAGTCCACTTTTCTAATCAGATTCATGGATTAAGGACTCAGGCCTGGTACACCCATCCAGGTACAGATGGATTCAGGAATTGTGGTCATCCATTTCCTTTCAATGATTTCATCCAACAGTGAATGTCAACATATTCATTTTGTAGGGCTACTTTAACAAATTTCCACCAACTGGGTAGCTTAAAACAACAGAAATTTCTTCTCTCACAGTACTGAAATACAGAAATCCAAAATCAAGATGCCAGCTTCTGGTGGTTCCTAGCAGTCCTTGGCTTATGGACCCATTATTCTAATCTCTGTCTCCATCTGCACATTGTCTTCTTTGTGTCCATGTGTCCAAATCTCCCTCTCCTTTTCTCATATAAAAATATCAGTCATTAGATTTAGAGCCTACCCTAAATCCAAAATGATTTCCTCTCAAGATCCTTAACTAATTAGCTTATGTCTAAATTCTGAAATTTTTAGATGGACATAAATTTTGGGGAGGGACACTATTCAACTGACTATGGGCAAATTCTTCAGAATTATATTAGCTATTCTTGGGAATTACACCTAAGGGAGAAAAGAGGTCATATATGTTCCTCCTCTATGGTCCAGGATGGGAATGTGGGGAGAGAAAATATTTTGTATTTCCATTATCTACTGCTTCATAATAAACTACCCACAAAGCTTAGAGTTCTTAAAATCTTAACAAATTATTATTTCTCACAAGGTATGGGTTGACTAGGTGGTTACTTTACTTCACAGGTATCTCCTCAAGTGCTGGGGTGGGGGGAGGAGGCGGGTGGGGAGAGGGTGGTGGGGTTATGGACATTGGGGAGGGTATGTGCTATGGTGAGTATTGTGAAGTGCGTAAACCTGGCGATTCACAGACCTGTACCCCTGGGGCTAATAATGCATTACACGTTTATAAAGAACAAAAACAAAAACAAAACAAAAAAAATTGTTCCTTTCTCCTACATATTCAGAGTTTAATATAAAATGCTTTTTCATATTGTCAAAAATGAAAGGTGATGTGAAAATCAAAATATGATCTTTTCCTATTAAACATCATTGAAACTTCTAAAACTTTACCAGTTAAATGTACTCACCAAGAACTACATACTTCTTGGCAGTCAAAAGAAGAAACAGAAAAAGCAGAAGCAGAAGCAGCAGCAGAAGAACAAGAACAGGAACAAGACCAAAGGGGCACCTGGGTGGCTCAGTGGGTTAGGCCTCTGCCTTTGGTAGTGTCTCTGGGTTCTGGGATTGAGCCCCGCATCAGGCTCTCTGCTTGGCGGGGAGCCTGCTTCCCCCTTTCTCTCTGCCTGCCTTTCTGCCTACTTGTGATTTCTCTCTCTGTCAAATAAATAAATGAAATCTTAAAAAAAAAAAAGAAGAACAAGACAAAAGACAAGGATAAGGACAAGGACAAGACAAGAAAGAGGAGAAAGGGGGAGGAAGGTGGGAGAGGAAGGGTAGGTGGAGGAGGGGAAGGGGGAGGGGGGAAGAAGAGGGAAGGAGGGAACACATCTTTCTGCTAGGCTAGCTGAACCTCGAGGATGGTGCTGAGGAGAATCAGAAAGGGAAGATACAACCTTTAAATATTTCCCAGAAGGAGGTGGTCCCATTGATAAAATGTCTTCTTCTATAGCTAGGTGTAAGAATACCCACTATTGGAAATGCCCACAGAAGAGGGTATCTCCAGCAGAATCAGGTTTCTTAAAGCAAGATTTGGAGGTGAATTCTCAGTCATAGCTTGAGATAATTGGAGGGTTTGTTTAATCTGTAGACTAAAAGTTCCCAGAAATGCAGTGAAATGATTTAGAAAGAGGTAGGAAATAAAGTTTAAGACTGGGTCAAGGACAAGAAACTTAAATGTTGATTAATGAAAACAGGGATGAGTGACAGGTGAATTTAATCCTGGCAGGCACTTTGAGGATGACAGGTACCTGGCTGACCTGGGTGGGGTGAAAGGGCATCTCCCCACCCCCTCCAAGCCACCAAGTAGCACCCTGAGCTTTGGGCACACCTCAGCTTGAATTCATGTCATTCCCAGTATCTCTTATTTCTGTTTATTAGGTTTGTATTCATCTTGATGACCCCACAGTTCGTGCTCTTCAGAAAGAAAGGCATTTTGGACATATAATCTAAAGTTCTTATATTCTAGATTGCTTTTCTATAAAAGTTAATCACACATTTCTCATGATGCTTAAAATGCCCTTATAGGAGTTTCTGTGCAGATCCAGGATAATTGGCAAAGAAGTTATTGAAGGTGGTAGACTATAGATAACTTGGGTATGGATGTTGTAGGAGTCCTTTACAGAATTTCCTTTGGTATTTGAAATGTAAATTTATTCTATTTATAAAGGCAAATTCAATTTCAATACAAAAATAGAATTATTTTCTAGGTGTAAATTTACCATCTCTGTGATGCCCCTACTGTGGTATCCTGTTAACCACAATAATATATCATGGAAGCAATCAGCAAAGCTTTAGGTTTCTAGAAGAATGCTTTTCAAAGCCTGGCTCATTTTTTCTAATAAATAAATAAATAAAATTTAAAAATCCTTAGTTAACTCTCTGTATTATAAATTGTTTTTGTGAAAGACCATGCAAAAGAGTTTCAATCAAAAGTCAGAAGCTTGACTCTTAGTATACAGTACATTAAAATGCATAAGAACCGGCAATAGATGAAGCTTTGTTCTTGAACAACCCCCTGGATGTCTGCAGATTTGATACTTAAAATTACCTTAATTCAAGGCTGGAAAGACTTTCTTCTTGTTTCAAAGACCTTCCATATCAGACTCTTACCAACATGTCTTAAGATAATAAGATGACAAATGGAATAGAAACCAAGGAAGGGTGGGGTAATTAGCATTTCAAAGTAACTTCTCTTTCTAAAGATCCTAAATTTTTTTTCTATAAAATATTATTTTAAGACAAATGATCAGGATCTCATAAATTCATCTGCCAAGAAAGTTATCCTCAAAAAAATTTGGGGGAAAATTTCAGAATATCTTCTTCTTACCTCATTTAAAATATATTATCTTATATGCTTCGAATCCACCAAGATTTTAAGATAAATTTACTCATTTAACATTGATCATAGGACTTGCCTTACTTCAGGGGACTTTGTACGAATGTGGAATATGGCTTTATGTCTTTGTTGCCATATAATATCAAGAAATTATTCTCAATAATAATAATTTTGTGTGTTTTAATAATTCCTTGGTAGTTTTGCCTAGCTTCCTATAAGAAAAAATAAAATTTATTGTTGCTAAGAGTTTAGTAGCATCTTATATAGCATAGGAAAGGAATTTTGAAGTAACTAAGTAAGTATAACATAATCTTTTTAAGTTCCAACTATAAATAAGCTACTTAGAAGTCTGTAGATAGTGGGTTGTTGAGAACTGGAAACAATTTTTGCTAGTGAGTAGTAAGTAATGCAATCATTCACATTTGGACATAATGAGAAAATGTAGTTTTTCCTAAACTTAAAACTTGCCATATTTTTCTTGGTGGTGAGAGGGAAGGGCTAAATATTCTCTATTATTTAAAATAATTTTGAAGCTATTTTTTGGCTGCTTTCAAAGAAAAGCTACACAAAGTTTGCATGATTGAGCTTAACGCTACAATGAAGAAGACACAAATCAGCAAAGAATACTCCACTTCTCTGAAAACTAGAAATCTAAATCAGACCTAGGGCAGCATGACATAGGTCTGGGAACTCTGGCTTGGTATATGGACACATTAGATGTAAAGGATGTGTGAGGCTCTATTTCTGACTATAATTTAGTAGATTTTCCAAAAAAATTCTCAAGGATTTGTGCAGTTGGAAATGCAATCCTATTAAGGATTTAGGATTATTCTCTTTGGGGAAGAGAATAAGAAATTTCATGTCTTTAACTATAGCTCTTAGATTCTTCTGTGTAGCATTTGACAGCTTTCATGTTGCTTCCATATACATTATCTAATTTTATCACGATTAAGCTATTCACCAAACAGGTTAGATAAGAAGAACATAATGAAAATAAGTTTTTCCATTTTTTTTAAGTTTTTATTTCAATTCCAGTTACTTAACATGCCATGTTATATTAGTTTCCCGTATACAATATAGTGATTCAACATTTCCATTCATCACCCAGTGCTCATCACAGCAAGTGCACCTCTTAATCCCCATCACTTATTTCCCCCAACCCCCCATCCCTCTCCCCTCTGGTAACCATCAGTTTGTTCTCTATAGTTAAGAGCCTATTTCTTGATTTGCCTCTCTCTCTCTCTTCTCTTTTTCCCTTTGTTTGTTTTGTTTCTTAAATTCCACATGAGTGACATCATATAGTATTTGTCTTTCTCTGAGTGACTTAGCTTCCTAAGCATTTTACTCTCTAGCTCCCGTGTTGTTGCAAATGGCAAGATTTCACTCTTTTTTTTTATGGATGAATAATGTTCCATTGTATATATGCCTCACATTTTCTTTATCTATTCATCTATCTATGGATACTTGAGCTGCTTCTATAATTTGTAAATGATGCTGCAATAAACATAGGAGTGCATATATCCTTTCGAAATAGTGTTTTCGTATTCTTTGAGCAAATACCCAGTAGTGTGATTACTGGATCATAAGGTAGTTCTACTTTTCATTTTTTGAGGGACCTCAAATACAATTTCCTACAGTGGCTGCACCAGTTTGTATTCCCACCAACAGCGTACAAGATTTCCTTTTTCAATACATCCTCACAAACACTTGTTATTTCTTGTGTTTTAGATTTTAGCCATTTTGATAGGTGTGAGGTAATATCTCATAGTTACCCCCCCAATTTCCACATACATCAGAGTATATGCCTTTTTTTAAAATTTAAATTCAATTAATTAACATATAATGTATTATTTGTTTCAGGGGTACAGGTTTGGGATTCATCAGTCTTATATAATACCTAGTGCTCATTACAACACATACCCTCCTCAATATCCATCACCCAGTTATCCCATCCCCCAACCCCACTCCCCTCCAGCAACCCTCAGTTTGTTTCCTTAGATTAAAAGTCTTACAATTTATCTCCCTCTCTGGTTTCATCTTGTTTCATTTTTCCTCTTTTCCCCTATGATCCTCTGCCTTGTTTCTTAAACTCCACATATCAGAGAGATCATATGATAATTGTCTTTCTCTGACTTATTTCTCTCAGCATCTCACTGTAGTTTTGATTTGCATTTCCTTGAAGATGAGTGACACCAAGCATCTTTTCATGTGTCTGTTGGCCATCTGTATGTCTTCTTTGGATAAATGTCTGTTCATGTTTTCTGTCCATTTTTAAAATTGGATTATTTGATTTTGGATGTTGAATTATATAAATTCTTAATATATTTTGAATTCTAACCCTTTATTGGGTATGTCATTAGGAAATATCTTTTCCTATTTAGTAGGTTGTCTTTTAGTGTTATTGACTATTTCCCTTGCTGTGTAGAGGTTTCTATTTTTATGTAGTCCCAATAGTTTTTGTTTTTGTTTCCTTGCCTCAAGAGACATATCTAGAAAAATGTTGCTATGCTGATGTCAGAGAAATTATTGCCTGTGCTATTGTCTAGGATTTTTATAGTTTTAGCTCTTACATTTAGGTCCTGAATCCATTTTGAGATTTGTTTGTTTTTGTCCATAGATGTTAAAAAAAAGGTGGTCCAATTTCATTCTTTTGCATGTAGCTACCCAGTTTTTCAACACCATTTGTTGCATTTTTCCTCTGTATATCCTTGCCTCCTTTGTCAGAGATTAGTTGGCCATACAATCATGGGTTTGTTTCTGGGCTTTCTTTTTCTATTGTCTGATTGCTGTGCCTAGGACTCCAGTATTTGTTGAATAAAAGTGGTGAGAGTGGACGTTCTTATCTTGTTCCTGACTTTAGGTGAAAAGCTCTCAGTTTTTCACCATTGGGTATGATGTTAGCTGTGGGTTTTCCTATATGGCCTTTATTCTGTTGAGGTATGTTTCCTCTAAACCTACACTGTTGAAACTTTTATCATAAATGAATGTTGTACTTTGTTAAATGCTTTTTCTATGTCTATTGAAATTATCATATGGTTTTTATCCTTCTCTTATTGATGTATCATGTTGATTGTTTTCAACTATTGAACCACACTTACATTCCAGAGATAAATCCCACTTGATCTTGATGGAACATTTTTAAAATGTATTGCTGGATTTGGTTTGCTAATATTTTTTTTATTTATTTTTATTTGTTTATTTACAGTATAACAGTGTTCATTGTTTTGGCATCACACCCAGTGCTCCATGCAGTACGTGCCCTCCCTATTACCCACCACCTGGTTCCGCAACCTCCCACCCCACACACCCCCCCCACCCCCCGCCACCCCTTCATAACCCTCTGGTTGTTTTTCAGAGTCCATAGTCTCTCATGGTTCATCTCCCCTTCCAGTTTCCCTCAACTCCCTCTCCTCTCCATCTCCCCATGTCCTCCATGTTATTTGTTATGCTCCACAAATAAGTGAGACCATATGATACTTGACTCTCTCTGCTTGACTTATTTCGCTCAGCATAATTTCTTCCAGTCCCGTCCATGTTGCTACAAAAGTTGGGTATTCATCCTTTCTGATGGAGGCATAATACTCCATTGTGTATATGGACCACATCTTCCTTATCCATTCATCCGTTGAAGGGCATCTTGGTTCTTTCCACAGTTTGGCGACCATTGCTGCAATAAACATTGGGGTACAGATGGCCCTTCTTTTCACTACATCTGTATCTTTGGGGTAAATACCCAGCAGTGCAAGTGCAGGGTCATAGGGAAGCTCTATTTTTAATTTCTTCAGGAATCTCCACACTGTTCTCCAAAGTGGCTGCACTAACTTGCATTCCCACCAACAGTGTAAGAGGGTTCCCCTTTCTCCACATCCTCTCCAACACACGTTGTTTCCTGTCTTGCTAATTTTGGCCATTCTAACTGGTGTTAGGTGGTATCTCAATGTTGTTTTAATTTGAATCTCCCTGATGGCTAGTGATGATGAACATTTTTTCATGTGTCTGATAGCCATTTGTATGTCTTCATTGGAGAAGTGTCTGTTCATATCTTCTGCCCATTTTTTGATATGATTATCTGTTTTGTGTGTGTTGAGTTTGAGGAGTTCTTTATAGATCCTGGATATCAACCTTTTGTCTGTACTGTCATTTGCAAATATCTTCTCCCATTCCGTGGGTTGCCTTTTTGTTTTGTTGACTGTTTCCTTTGCTGTGCAGAAGCTTTTGATCTTGATGAAGTCCCAAAAGTTCATTTTTGCTTTTGTTTCCTTGGCCTTTGGAGACATATCTTGAAAGAAGTTGCTGTGGCTGATATCGAAGAGGTTACTGCCTATGTTCTCCTCTAGGATTCTGATAGATTCCTGTCTCACGTTGAGGTCTTTTATCCATTTCGAGTTTATCTTTGTGTACGGTGTAAGAGAATGGTCGAGTTTCATTCTTCTCCATATCGCTGTCCAGTTTTCCCAGCACCATTTATTGAAGAGACTGTCTTTTTTCCATTGAATATTTTTTCCTGTTTTGTCGAAGATTATTTGACCATAGAGTTGAGGGTCCATATCTGGGCTCTCCACTCTGTTCCACTGGTCTATGTGTCTGTTTTTATGCCAGTACCACGCTGTCTTGGTGATCACAGCTTTGTAGTAAAGCTTGAAATCGGGTAACGTGATGCTGCCAGTTTTGTTTTTGTTTTTCAACATTTCCTTAGCAATTCGGGGTCTCTTCTGACTCCATACAAATTTTAGGATTATTTGCTCCAGCTCTTTGAAAAATATCGGTGGAATTTTGATCGGAATGGCATTAAAAGTATAGATTGCTCTAGGCAGTATAGACATTTTAACAATGTTTATTCTTCCAATCCAAGAGCATGGAACAGTCTTCCATCTTTCTGTGTCTTCTTCAATTTCTTTCATGAGTGTTCTGTAGTTCCTCGAGTACAGGTCCTTTACTTCTTTGGTTAGGTTTATGCCCAGGTATCTTATGGTCATAGGGAAGCTCTATTTTTAATTTCTTCAGGAATCTCCACACTGTTCTCCAAAGTGGCTGCACTAACTTGCATTCCCACCAACAGTGGGAATAATAGCACTTGGTGCTATAGTAAATGGAATCGATTCTAATTTCCCTTTCTGTATTTTCATTGTTAGTGTATAAGAAAGCCACTGATTTCTGTACATTGACTTTGTATCCTGCCACGTTACTGAATTGCTGTATGAGTTCTAGTAGTTTGGGGGTGGAGTCTTTGGGGTTTTCCATATAAAGAATCATGTCATCTGCGAAGAGAGAGAGTTTGACTTCTTCCTTGCCAATTTGGATACCTTTTATTTCTCTTTGTTGTCTGATTGCCGTTGCTAGAACTTCTAATACTATGTTGAACAAGAGTGGTGAGAGTGGGCATCCTTGTCGTGTTCCTGATCTCAACAGGAAGGCTGCAAGCTTTTTCCCATTGAGGATGATATTTGCTGTGGGTCTTTCATAGATAGATTTTATGAATTTCAGGAATGTTCCCTCTATCCCTATACTTTGAAGCGTTTTCATCAGGAACGGATGCTGGATTTTGTCAAATGCCTTTTCTGCATCAATTGAGAGGACCACGTGGTTCTTCTCTCTTCTCTTATTGATGTGTTCTATCACACTGATTGATTTGCAAATGTTGAACCAAACTTGCAACCCAAGGATGAATCCCACCTGGTCATGGTGGATAATCTTTTTAATGTGCTGCTGGATCCTGTTTGCTAGGATCTTGTTGAGAATCTTTGCATCCATATTCATCAGTGATATTGGTCTGAAATTCTCCTTTTAGGTAGGGTCTTTGCCTGGTTTGGGGATCAGGGTAATGCTGGCTTCATAAAAAGAGTCTGGAAGTTTTCCTTCTGCTTCAATTTTTTGGAACAGCTTCAGGAGAATTGGTGTTATTTCTTCTTTGAAAGTTTGGTAGAATTCCCCAGGGAATCCGTCAGGTCCTGGGCTCTTGTTTTTTGGGAGGTTTTTGATCACTGCTTCAATCTCATTACTAGATATCGGTCTATTCAGGTTGTCAATTTCTTCCTGGTTCAATTTTGGGAGTTTGTAGCTTTCCAGGAATGCATCCATTTCATCTAGTTTGCTTAGCTTATTGGCATATAACTGTTGGTAATAATTTCTGATGATTGTTTCTATTTCCTTGGTGTTAGTTGTGATCTCTCCCTTTTCATTCATAATTTTATTAATTTGGGCTTTCTCTCTTTTCTTTTGGATTAGTGTGGCCAATGGTTTATCGATCTTATTGATTCTTTCAAAAAACCAGCTTCTAGTTTCATTGATACGTTCTACTGTATCTCTCGTTTCTACCTCATTGATCTCTGCTCTAATCTTGATTATTTCCCTTCTTGCATGTGGAGTTGGTTTGATTTGTTGTTGATTCTCCAGTTCTTTAAGGTGTAGAGACAGCTGGTGTATTCTGGATTTTTCAATGTTTTTGAGGGAGGCTTGGATGGCTATGTATTTCCCCCTTAGAACCGCCTTTGCTGTATCCCATAGGTTTCGGACCGAGGTGTCTTCATTCTCATTGGTTTCCATGAATTGTTTAAGTTCATCTTTGATCTCCTGGTTGATCCAAGCATTCTTAAGCAAGGTGGTCTTTAGCTTCCAGGTGTTTGAGTTCCTTCTGAACTTTTCCTTGTGATTGAGCTCCAGTTTCCAAGCATTGTGATCGGAGAATATGCAGGGAATAATGTCAGTCTTTTGGTATCGGTTGAGTTCTGCTTTGTGACCCAGTATGTGGTCTATTCTGGAGAAGGTTCCATGTGCACTTGAGAAGAATGAGTATTCTGTTGTTTTAGGGTGGAATGTTCTGTATATGTCTATGAGGTCCATCTGGTCCAATGTTTCATTCAATGCTCTTATTTCTTTATTAATTTTCTGCTTCGATGATCTATTTCTGAGAGGCGTATTAAGATCTCCTACTATTATTGTATTCATATCAATATGACTCTTTATCTTGATTAATAGTTTTCTTATGTAATTGGGTGCTCCCATATTGGGGGCATAGATATTCACAATTGTTAGATCGTCTTGGTGGATAGTCCCTTTAAGAATTATGTAGTGTCCTTCTGTATCTCTGACTACAGTCTTTAGTTTAAAATCTAATTTATCTGATATGAGAATCGCTACCCCGGCCTTCTTTTGAGGCCCATTGGCATGAAAGATGCTTCTCCATCCCTTCACTTTCAGTCTGGGTGTATCCTTAGGTTCAAAATGGGTCTCTTGTAGACAACATATGGATGGGTCCTGTCGTTTTATCCAATCTGCAACCCTGTGTCGTTTTATGGGCGCATTTAGGCCATTCACATTGAGAGTGATTATTGAGAGATAGGTTTTTATTGACATCGTGTTGCCTTTGAAGTCTTTCTGTCTATAGATTGTTTCTATATTTCTGTTCAATGATATTCTTAGGATTTTTTTCTCTTTTATAGGACCCCCCTTAATATTTCCTGCAGTGTCGGCTTGGTGGTTGCATAGTCTTTTAAGCCTTGCCGGTCTTGGAAACTCTTTATCTCTCCATCCATTTTAAATGTCAGTCTTGCTGGATAGAGTATTCTTGGTTGCATGTTCTTCTCATTTAGTACTCTGAATATATTTTGCCAGCCCTTCCTGGCTTTCCAGGTCTCTGTGGAAAGGTCTGACGTTATTCTAATGGGCTTTCCTCTGTATGTAAGAAGCTTCTTTGTCCTAGCTGCTTTTAAGAGGGTCTCTCTTGAAACATAATTCCCCATTCTAACTATAAGGTGCCGTGAGGACTTTCGAGAATCTAAAATCTCGGGAGGAAATCTTTCTGCCTCTAGTACATGAACGTTGTTTCCATTCGTGAGATTGGGAAAATTTTCATAGACAACTTCTTCCACTATATCTTCTAGACTTCTTTCTTTTTCTTCCCCTTCAGGGATTCCAATAATTCTGACGTTGGAACGTTTCATGGCATCCTTTATTTCCCTGATTCTGTTTTCGTGGCTTCTGAGCTGTTTGTTCCAGGCTTCCTCCTGATCCTTTCATTTCTATCTGTTTGTCCTCCAGATCACTAATTCTATCTTCTGTCTCAGTTACCCTAGCTTTTAGAGAATTTAGATTGGATTGGAACTCATTGAGAGCATTTTGAACATCATCCCTGGTGGCTTTCAGTTCTGCCCTAACATTGTGAACATCATCCCTGGTGGCTTTCAGTTCTGCCCTAATCAATTCTGTTTGGTCATCCATGGCTTTCTCCAACCTAGCTATTGCCTGGATAATTGTTAGTCTGAATTCCTTTTCTGACATATTGTCTATGTCGATAGCCATTAGCTCTGTTGCAGAAGGCCCATCCTCTGTATTTTTCTTCTGTTGGGTATTCCTCCTCCTAGTCATTTTGGTAAGAGATGACTAAACAGATGCAGCTGGACTTATCGATTGTGGTGCAGTCAATGTGCACCCTGGAACGCTTCTGTGCAATCAGGATTCCCCACCCAAATGAGAGAAAAAAGAAAAGAAAAAGAAATAGAGAAGAAGAAAGAAAAAAAGGGGGAAAGAAAAAAGGAAAAAAAAAAGAGAGAGAGAGATAGGAAAAAAAGGGAAGATAAAAGAGAAGGCTCAGCCCAAATGGGCCACAAGGTAAGATTTGTGGAGTATACAAACAAAAACAGACAGACAAAAAGAGTGATAAAAGTATATGACAAGAGAAAAAAATACGTATATATAAGCAAAAAAAAAAAGGGAAGAACCTCATCAGAAAGAACCCCAATTATAAGATTTATATATTATCAGGACAAACACAAATTCACAGAAACACTGACAGAAGGAAAAATTGGGAGAGTGGTTATAGATTCTCAGTGTGGGTGAGGAAGGTTATTTTGATTCTTCCTGAAGGTATCTTGATGTTTTTGTTAAGGGACTCAACTTTCCTAAGTTACAGGGGGATTAGAAACTGGTTTGCCTATAGGGGTAGCATTGATTGGGGAAAGGGGATTACCTTGAAGTTTAACTCTATATGTATAGTAGAAAATAAAAATTAAAAAAGAATAAACTAGACTAAACTAAGTTAAAATTAAAAAAGAATTAAAAAAATAGAAAAACAAAAGAAAAACACGGGTGTATGTATCAAAAAGTTCAGGTTAGAAGGTTATTAAAGAATTTGATGTACTGGACATCTCAGTGTGATGGTAAATAGGTTAAAAAATTATCTGTATGTATATAAAAAAAAAGAACCAGAATATTGGTAAAGAGTTAAAAATAAAAGTTGTATTTATGAAGTAGTGGTGGTTGTTCTCTTGTAGTATTTTTTTTTTTTCTTCCTTCCTGGTTGGTTTTCTGGGGGAGGGGCCTGCCATGTGGGTTTTCAGACAATGATGTTCCCTGAGTTAGGTCCTCCCGCTCCCCTCAAGGGGGTGAGCTCTTTTTTTTTTTTCAGGAAACTGTTTTTTTCAGCCTCTTGTTCTCTGGGGGTTTTTATGTTCTTTCATCTGCTTTCTCTCGCCTTGACAGCTTTTGATGGTTTTTGGAGGTTTAGAGGAGAGCAAACAGCACCCCAACCTCCCTCTCAGAGAGAAGCCTCAGACTGTTTTGCAAAAGCTGTTGGCAGAGTCGGTTCTGAGTCACTGCCCCTGGGGATGCAGGAGCTCCTCGTTGTACCCAAAACCAGGGCAGCGGTGGCTGTCTAGGCAGCTCCAGACCGCCAGAGAGGTTCCAAGCAGAGATCGCACACTGAGATTTTCCCGCTGTCCCGGGCTGGGAATGTCTGGTTTTTCCCGCTGCCAGAGCTCCAGGCTAGCGCCTATGAGCACCTATCCCAAGGGAGGGTGTGGGACGCGTGCGTTTCAGGATTGCCGTCTGGCCAGGCTCCCAGCCTCTCACGGGAGCCAGACCCCACTCATTCTTGGGTGCGCTGGCGTTCAGGCGCACTGGCGGCTCAGGGACGGAGACCTGATTTCTCCGCCGCACTCTCTCTGGCTCCACGCCAGGGGAGGCTGTCCTGGGTTCGGGGACTTAGGTCCCTGACCCTAACCACCCAGGTTCCCACTATTAGCCCCCGTGATCCTTTGCTGTTTGTTTTTTGAGTGCTTTCAACCAGACTCCAAGTTAATGCTGGTCCCCAGACACAGAGCACTCTCGTGTTGGGGTGTTACTTTCCAATTGGTCACCTCTGGTGGCTCCCTCCCCCTTTTGTTTATCTTCCGATATCAGTCCGATGCTCCCAGTCTGCTTTACCTGCCACTGGCGTCTTCTGCTCCAGTAGAGATCCAGACGTGTATAATTCTGATCTCAGGCTGATTTCATGGGTGGTCGGAGTTCTTTGGTAGGTAATCAGCTCACTTTAGGGTACAGGTTGAAATGGTGCCTCCTCCTACTTCCCCGCCATCTTGACTCCCCCCGGTTTGCTAATATTTTGTTGAGGATTTTTGCATCTATGTTCATCAGAGTTATTGGCCTGTAATTCTCTCTCTTTCTCTCATTTTATAATATCTTTACCTGGTTTTGGTATCAGGGTAATGCTGGTCTCATAGAATGAATTTGGGAGTTTTCCATCCTCTTCGATTTTTTGGAATAGTTTGAGAAGAATATATATTAACTTGGGGTGCTTGGTGGCTGTCATTAAATGGCTTAAGCCAAAATGGTTTAAGCATCTGCCTTCCGCTCAGGTCATGATCACAGGTCCTGGAATCGAGATTCACATCAGGCCCCCTGCTCAGCGGGGAGTCTGCTCCTCCCTCTCACTCTGCCTGCTTGTATTGTCAAAAAAATAAAATCTTTAAAAAAAAAAAAAAAAGAATACGTATTAACTCTTTTTAAAATGTTTTGTAGAGGGGCACCTGGGTAGCTCAGTTGATTTTGTTGGGGAATCTCTGTGTCCTGGGTTTAGATTTGTTTTCTTCTCCAAATTCAGGACGTTTTTAGCTATTATTTCTTCAAGTAAATTTTGTGCCCTTTTTTCTCTCTCTTCTCCTTCTGGGGTCCCTGTAATGTGAATATTATTACACTTGATGGTTTTGTTGAATTCTCTAAGCTTATTCTCATTTTGTATAACTTTTACGTCACTTGCTCATCTTGATTACTTTCCATTATTCTGCCCTTTAGGTCTTTGATTTGTTCTTCTGCTTCCTCTAGTCTATTATTTCTTCCTCTAGAGTTATTTTAAAATTTCATTTATTGTGTTCTTCATCTCTGGTTGATTCTTTCTTAACTTTGTTAAAGTTCTTGCTGATGTCCACCACTCTTTCCTCAAGTCCAGTGAGTATCTTTATGATCATAATTTTAAAAATTCTGCATCAGGGATATTACTTATCTTCATTTTGCTTAGGTCTGTTGCTGTGATATTGTCCTGTTCTTTCATTTGGGACATGTTCCTTGTGTCCTCATTGTGTCTAATTCTCTGTCTGTTTCTCTGTGCTCAGACAGTCAGCTATGTCTCTTGCTCTTGAAAGTAGTGGTCTTGGGGCACCTGGGTGGCTCAGTGGGTTGAGCCTCTGTCTTCAGCTCAGGTCATGATCTCAGGGTCCTGGGATTGAGCATCGCATCGGGCTCTCTGCTCAGCAGGGAGCCTGCTTCCCTCTCTCTCTGTCGGCCTCTCTGCCTACTTGTGATCTCTGTCTGTCAAATAAATAAATAAAATATATTAAAAAAAAAAGTAGTGTTCTTATGAAGAAGAGATCCTGTCGTGCCCTGCAATGTCCCATTTACTGGAATTTAGTGCTTCAGGTGTGTCTCCTACATGTGTTGCATGTGCTCTGTTGTTGTGGCTGAGCCCCTTTTTCCTTCACTCCAATCATCTGCAGTGGCTCTCTGCCTGTTTTAGGCAGTGTTTGGTCCCTATGGTGTTAGTGCACCAGTCTGGGGCAGCCTTAGTTTTGAGTTGAGTCAGACCAGGTGTTTACCAAAGATGCTGTAGCACCAAACTGCAGGACATTTTCCCTGTGTTGTCCCTGAAAAGCTTTCATTGGTGTGTGAAGCCTGCAGTCAAACCAGTTGTCTGCCTTCAGCCCACTACTGGTGCCTCCTTCTCACTGGCGTGTGTGGTTATCTTCCCCTCTCTCCAGGGCAAGAGTCACTTTGGAGTGGTGCTGGGCATTAAAGTGGTGGCTGGCACACTTCTAAGCCTGTGGCACCACCCAGGATAGGCTCCAGCCAAGAGTATATTGGATGGAGTAGATCTACAAAATGTGGGAAAGGGGAGTACTGGGGAGGACAGCAATGCAGTGGAGTTAGCAAGGTTTGGGCCACTGATCCTCTGTGGAAGTGGCCCTGCAGCTCCGAGACTGAGGCAATCTTGATTGGAGAGGGTGAATCCACTAAAACAGAGCACAGGGGGAAAAGGGGTTGGCGGGACAGTGTTAGCAAGTTAGGTAGTATCAGTACCAGGATAGTCCCTGCAGGTGGCTGTGTGTTTATGCTGGGGGCAAGGGAGGGAAAAAGTGCCAGCCAACTCCTTTACTCTTGGAGAAGTCTTCCAAGACCTCTGTCCCTTGGGGACATGCTCTGTGATGAGTAAACTACTCTCCCTCCTGTATGCCCCAGGCATTTTCCAAACTGCTTCTTCCATGCAGTGTCTTTGTTGGCTGTTTTTTTTGTGTGTGTGCGTTATCTCTTCTTAAAAATTTAAATTCAATTAATTAACATACAATGTATTATTTGTTTCAGGGGTACAGGTCTGTGATTCATCAGTCTTATATAATACCCAGTGCTCATTATGACACATACCCTCCCCCCACCCAGTTACCCTATCCCTCCATCCCTCCACTGTGTTATCTGTTTAAGGATGGGGACTCAGTTTCCTTTGGATCTTCTGTTCTGGCTCTCCCAAAGCCAAGCCTGTTGATTTCTAAAATTCCAGGTTTTAAGTCCTGCTGGTTGTAGGAACACACAATATTAGGCCTCTCTGGATTTCAAAGCCAAATGTTATGCGGATACAGGCTCATAGTGTAAGGGGCTGTTTCTCTTCCTTTGCCATGCCCATGGTATCCCTCCCTCCCACTGACAGTCCTGCAGGTCCATTTAGCTTTTAACGGTATCTCATATTCTTCTTTCTCTCTTCAGTGTGACCTCTTCTCTACATTTAGTTGTGGAGTTTATTCTGCTTGCCTTCAGGTTATTTTCTAGGTTATTTGCTAGTGTGAGCATTATCTAATTATCTATGGAACAAGATGAGTTTAGTGTCCTCCTACTCTGCCATCTTCTTTTTCATTGTTTTTAAATCTAAGAAATGGTAATATGTTTAAAGGCCATGAAGAAGAGGCCAAATGGAAAGGGAGACATTAAAAATACAGAAAAAGTTAAATAGAATAGAATAGTAGCCCAACCTCAGGCCGAGGACTTGGTGCACACAGTAGAAGGTTCCCAATTAATGTGTGCTGAATAAATGCTTTAAAGATAGATAGAGGTAGTCATAAAACCATAATATCAGGATAGAATCTTCTTTTTCTTGAAGGAAAACACTTAAAACCATCATTTCAGTGGTCTTGACTTAACTAAGGGAGGAACCCTGAGAGCTCCTTTATTATATCTGAAGTCCAAAAGAGAAAGTATAAAAGGAACTAAATACTCTACAGTTTAAAATAACTAGTTGAAGGACACCTGGGTGCCTCAGTAGGGTACACATCTGCGTTTGGCTCAGGTTATAATCCCAAGGTCCTAGGATCAAGTCCCACACTTAGATTCTTGCTCAGTGGGGAGAATACTTCTTCCTCTGCCTGCAGCTCCCCCTGCTGTGCATTCTTTCTCTTGCTCTCTCTCTCACTATCTCTGACAAATAAATAAATAAAATCTTTAAAATAAAATAACTAGTTGATTCCAAGGGGAGTGGGTTGTGAAAGGCAGCCCATTTCAAATCAGAAATGTAATCAGAAAATATGTTCTTTTTCTTTATGGCTTTAGATTTAGTGTCCCAGAGAATTAATGTTTGTTTTGGAAAATACATCATTAATATAATTATTATTATCTCACATTTCATGTGGGTCAGGAATCACAGCATGGCTTAGCTGAGTCCTCTGGATCAGGGACTCTTACAAGGCTACAATCAAGATGTTGGGCTGTACAGATATATTCCTTGACTACAATGGGATCACATTCCAATAAATCCACTGTAAATTAAAAATACCATTATGTTAAACATGCCTTTAGTACTTGTAACCTACCAAACATCATAGCTTAGCCTATCTTAAACATGCTCACATTTACATTAGCCTAGAGTTAGGCAACATCAGCCAGCACAAAGCCTATTTTATAAGAAAGTGTTGAACATATCATGTAATTTATTGACTACTGTACTGAAAGTACATGGTTGTGTGGGTAACAATGGTTGTGTTTTTGGTTGTCCATCCTTCTGATCACTTGGCTGACGGGGGCTTCGGCTTACTGCTGCAGCCCAGTGGCATGAAAAAGCATTGTACTGCATATTGCTAGCCCTAGAAAAGATTAAAAATTCAAAGTATAGTTTCTACTGAATATTTCATCCAACACTGTTGTAAAGTGAAAAATTGTAAGTAAACCATCAAATGTTGGGGACTGTCTGTACTCATCTCAAAGATCAGTTGAAGAATGAATGTGTTTCCAACCTCACTCACCTGGTTGTCAGCACGAGTTAGCTTCTCGTGGGCTATTGCACTGCAGGCCTCAGTTCTTTGCAGACTGTTGTCTAGAGGCATCCCTCAGTTCCCTGCCATGTGGGCTTTTCTGTAGGGTACCTCTCACAATGTGGCAGCTGGCTTCATCAGAGAGAAAAAGTGAGAAGAACCAGAGAGAAAGTGTGAACAAGATGGAAGTCACAGTCCTTTCTAACCTAATCTTGGAAGTGTCAGCCCATCACTTTTGCTGTGTTCTATTTGTTAGAACCAAGTCACTGGGTCCTGCCAACATGCAAGAGGAGGGGATTATACAAGGGAGTGAATATTGGGAGCACAGATCACCAGGAGCCACTTTAGCTGGTGCCTACCACCACAGCATATTCACATTTGTCTCATCAGGTACAGCAGTATAACAACAGTTGGGCAGTTTACGTTGATAGTTACATCAAAGAGAGGACCCAACTCAGAAGTCCTAACCTGTTTTGGACCCACAATGAGAGCAGGTATATCAAGTCTCCCTATAGCTATACAGCAACACACACACACCCACACACCCACACCTGTTTTGGACCCACAATGAGAGCAGGTATATCAAGTCTCCCTATAGCTATACAGCAACACACACACACACACACACACACACACACACACACACACACACCTGTGGGACTGGACATCCCTGACCAGCCTCTAAAACTACAGAGTATAGTTTCAGATTGAATGATGCAAATTTACAGAATTGTACTAGAGAGGCAAGAAGTATGAATTCAGGGAGTCACCCCCTGAAAACCAACCAACCAAACCAACCAAAAGGTTGGTAAACTTTCATAGGGAAGAATCTACAAATGAGGGTGAGAAGAAGAAATTACTATCTTAGGCTAGTTTACCAGGGAAACAGCCTGAAACAAAGGCTTAAGTATACATTCCTTATTGAGGAGTGAACCAGGAAGCAGAATCAAGGGATGTGGGCGAGCAGGAAAGATGCAAGACCACTGCGAAGATGCATTATCAAATTGGACACTGCTGTGGGTGACTGGCTGTGGAATCCAGGGGACTGCAAAGGAGTTGCCTGAAATACATCTCATGAAATACATGTCAATTAGAGATAAAAGGAGGGTAGTATTTATCCTTTGGATCCCATCCCCCACTCCTCGAACGTTCCACCCAAAGGCATGAGCCCCAGTACTCCTGAGCTGCATAAGCATGAGCACCACAGTTGGTTTCCACAGCGTTCTTCACTATGGAGTCAACAGACAAACCCCAGTTGGAGAGTGAGAGGCAAGCTCCATGGGCCTGATGGGAGGTATTTACAGATTGCACCTAGAGGAAGCTATGAGAACATGCAGGGAACTGATTGCTACAGCAGTAGTTGGAATAAAAGATAAGTGAATCTAAGACACTCTGAAATGGTTCACAATAGCTGTCTGATACAGGAACAAATCTGAAAGCAGCAGTCAGTGGAGGGACTGGGGGCGACTCCAGTTATGGGACTCCCTTTTTGAAAAACATAAAATTGTTCAGTATCTTAGTTTGGGCTTCTTCAAAAAGCAGACTTTGAGTGCAGGGCTTTGGGTGCAGAAGGTTTATTTGTGAGGTGATTCTAAGGACAGAAGAGGACATGGGAAAAGTGAGACAGAAAAGGGAGAAAAGTCAGCAAGTGTGCTTTATTGAGTGGGATTAAGGAGTTGGTTAGTAGCGAGTGGTTTTACACTGTCAGTGAGTATGCAACAAGGGCCCAATCCCACTGAGGATCTTCTGAGAAACCATGTGCAACAACAGAGAATTGTCCCAGTGGCAGTGAGGAAGCTGGGGCATTTATTCACCAACCCAGCCCCAACTGGTTGAACATTGCCCCCATGAGTGTAACTCCCCCTCCACACTTGTGGTTTGCACCTGCCTATAGCAGAACAAGCTCTCGTGGGCTGAAGAGAGCCTCAGGCAAAGGAAAGAGACATGGGGTCTTGAGGTAAGAAACTCAGCGTGTGGAAACCATCTTCAAAGAGAACTTAAGAAGGCCAAGAGGATATGAAGCAGAATGTAGACAGTGTTTGCTATAGTTTTCCTTTGGATTCAGGAAGAAGCCCATTTCATGCAGAGTTTTAGCCTTTTCTCTCCTACAGTATAATTCCACTTTAAAACTGGCCCAAAGTACCAGTGAAAAGATTTATGTGTATTTGCACAGTCTGACTGGTGATCCTGGGTAAACTGGAGGGGTAGTCTACCCCAGGCCCATGTCTTCCCTGAAGGATACCATGTCCCAGATTTCCTCTCAGTGACCAGCAGTACAAAGAACAGTGCCACAAAGCTGACTAGGTACCCAGAAGACAACCGAGAGGGCAGCTTAAGGGAAATGTGAGACAACTTCCCTGTGATCTCTACACTGACCTCTGGAAGGGAAGGGGAGGTAGAGGCTTGGACTATAATTTGGTGGTAGAGTGTTTAATAGCTTAGGGTTGGGGGAGGCTTAGGTTTGAAGTCAGAAGAAAAGTCATCTATGAAAATAAAGAGAGGTGAGTAGTAGGGTTAGAGAAATGAAAACGAAGAGTATCTGAAATGGCCCTTTTTTGAGGATGAGAAAATGAGCTGCCTTTAAAGGCAGGATTGTTGGGAGGTATGGTGAATCATAACTGAGCTGGAGCCGGTTAGTTCCTAGAGTGGCAATTTGCCCAGTGGCTTGATTCTTGTGGGCCAGACTCAGACCCAGGAATAGATTTATAAAAGTGGGTGTCACCTTGGTGTTTTCTCTCTTACTGGATTACCAAGTCATTACAATTTGCCCAACTGGTTAGAGATTCTTGCATCTCTTTCTCCACCTATAAAGTGCAGAAACATGGGGCATGTTACTAGACAAAGAGAGCTTCTAAACTCCAGGATTGTTTTTGATAAGTCTCTTTTTCTCTCATATGGTTATGAGCCCCTTAAATCTATGGACTGTGTGCTATGTATCTTTGTGTTCCAAGTATCTCAAAATTATAACGTAAATATTTGTGGAATAATGATAGAATGAATTTTAAGGCCTCTGGATTCATCAGATACAGTCTGTGACTTCTTTGCTCCAAACTAAGAAATTGTGAAAAAAACAGAAAAAAACTTAAGAACTAGGGAAGCTTTTTCTGGGTTATTAATAAAATAGAAGAAAAAGAAAAAAGATAAGACTGAGTTAGTCTGAAAACCCAACAATTTAAGACCTTTTAAGCCAGCTTTCACTTTAAAAGAAATGTAGTTAAATATGTAAAATACTTAGCTGGCAAAAATGATGTACGCATATTTATATTCCATTCTTTTCCATAGGGATTTGAAATAGCTTTATGTGTATTTGTAGAAAAAAATACAATTACTTTAAGACTTTTTTGTAAAACAGTATTATTTGCAGTGAGATATTAAACCCCAAAGACGGTATTCAGTGGTGGACTGGAAGTTCACAAAACTACAAGATAAATATGGCCTATCTTCCAGAAACAAGAGTGTTAACAATACATTTCTTCCGGGGGTGGGGGGGATGTTGGTGAAGGAGTAATCTTAGGTAGACTGGGGTGGTTACTATCTTAGGAAAGCAAAGCATAAAGAGACTATGATGGTTACTTTTATGTATTAACCTGACTGATTTATAGGATGTTCAGATATTTGGTCAAATATTATTTTGAGTGTTTCTTTGAAGGTGTTTCTGGATGACATTAACATTTAAATCCTTAGGTGAGTTAAGCATATTGTTCTCTCTAATGTGGGTGGGTCTTGTTCAGTCAGTTGAAAATTTAATAGAACAAAAAGGCTGATCCTCCCATGAGTTAAGAGAAGCCTATGTCAGCTAGCCACCAGCCAATCCAGACAAGAGCTAGCCCTACCAAGATCAGCCATGAAACCCAGCTGAATCCAGCACAGATTAGCTGACCCTAACCAATACACACCAGTGAGTGAAAATAAATACTTAGTGTAATATGGCCCTGAGATGTTCTGGCAGTTATTATGCAGAAATAGCTGACTGATACACATTTATGTATGTCTGTATTGGGTTGACAATATAACGTGTATTACACTGGGTTACAAAAGGTTTGAAAAGCCACCCATCTAGTAAAGTACCATGTTTCTCTTTCATTCCTTGTTGTTTAATGAGGGTTAAAGGAAGTTCATGTCTAGGGAGTGGCTTCTTGCGTATTAGAGAATAAAGATAAACCCAGACAAAATAGAGCTGAGAGATGAGAAATGAGATGTGTGCACGAGTGTATGCAAGAAAGAGACAGAGACACTTAATAATAATAAGGGTCCCACTGCAAGCACCAACAGCCATAAATTTGGCCCATGCTAAAGAAAATCACATTATTATGGTAACCAAAAGTAATGAAATTAGATCAGAATGTAGCTATGAGACCCTGTAGCCAGATGGAAAGGGGGACAAAACATAGCATCATTGCTAACAGTTACTTTTTTTCTAATTTCTTTTCAGTGTTCCAGAATTGTTCATGCACCACACCCGTAAGAGTTACTTTTTAAAAAAATCCTGTATAAACCCAGAAAATTGAGTTTCTTCAGGAAACCTGTTGTTTTGTATTGTTATCTCTAGGAATATTTTATTCTAATTAAAAGACCATTGTATAGATTTTGGGTGCCATCTCCTTGGTCTTCTCTTTCTTTGACTTTTTTTCTAATCTATACATTTAATAACAGTAATTAACATCTGAATATTTAGTATATACCAGTGATAGAGGTGTGTGTGTGTGATTATTGTCTAAGTTACAAATTTATAGATCATTCTACACATTGTATTTTGATTACTATCTCGTCTATAAGAATATATATTAGGAACACTTAATTTCATAAGCAGCATTTTTTCTAATACCTTTCAAGTTACTTTCTAAGATTATTTCCACAAATGGACTTAGTGTTAGTTTGTTTCCATTTCAGAGGTTGGCATTTCTAATCTTATCCCCAAATCTTCAGATTACGTCAGAATTTGGATCCTAGACTGATTTTAATCAATATGTTCTTTAAATGTCTTTTTCAATTTTAAAATATGATTTATAAATCCCATTTTGTAACTTACAAAACTGATGGGAAGAAGTGAGTTAGGAAAGGATACTATGTATCACAGGCAGAGTTAAGATGTAAACTTTAAACTTGTCACATCTAGTCTTTCCCTTTTTTAAAATTTAGCCAATGAAATCATCACAAAATCATATCTGTATGATCTAGAAATTTAGCAAAACTGTTTAAATCACCTTCCCACTTCTAAAAGTAAGGGTATGTGTTCACATATAATTCTCCCAGGGTGCTTGGGTGGCTCAGTTGGTTGAGTGTCTAACTTTGGGTCAGGTCACGATCCTGGGGTCCTGAGATGGAGTCCCAGGTTGGGCTCCCTGCTCAGTGGGAAGTCTCCTTCTCCCTCTGCCCCTCTCCCCTGCTTGTGATCTCTCGCTCTCAAATAAAATACATAAAATTTTAAAAACAAAACAAATATATAACTCTCCCAGACATTTAAAAGACTTTACTATTTTAAAAGACAGGGAGATTGGGGTACCTGGGTGGCTCGGTCGGTTAAGTGCCTGATTTTGGTTCAAGTCATGATCCCATTATTCTGAGATTGAGCCCAGCGTTGAACCCCATGTGGAGCCCAAATGGAATCCCCCCCATAGAGCCCCAGGTCAGACTCCCTGCTCAGCAGGGAGCCTGCTTCTTCCTCTCCCTCTGCCTGCTGCTCCTCCGGCTTGTGTTCTCTCTCTCAGTCATAAAATAAATAAAATCTTAAAAAAAAAAACAAAACCAGGGAGATTTCATAGTCTCCTTTCATAAACAATTCCAGAATTAAAACAAACAAACAACAAAAAGAAAAAAACAAAAACCTAACTCTTCAAGATATGTCCTTTACTTCTAACTGCAGAATTCATTCACTAAACAAATACTGAGAATCCTATGCACAAGGATTGTACCCAATGCAGAAAATATAAATTAAAACACTGTTTCTGTTCTTAAAGCAAAATTCTTTACAGCTAAGTAGGAAAGCTGGAATTCAAAAAGTTCTCAAAAGTTTCAGATAACCTAAACAAAACAGGTGAAATTAAATGACTATACATTTATATTCATTTGCTTAGGATGGGAAGGGTTAAAAAAAGAAAATTAAAAACCTGTGGGAGTCTAAGTGGAGACCTAGGCTAAACAGTAACAAATGTCAAAGACCCAGAAAATAGACGACTCCAGATTTAGTAATATAGGCAGTTGTTTCCAAGAAAGCTTGTTTAATTATTTTTTCAATATTTTTATATTTTTATTTGAGAGAGAGAGCACAAGCTAGGGGAGCAACAGGCAGAGGGAGAAGGAAAAGCAGTATCTCTGCTAAGCAGGGAGCCCAACCTTGGGCTCCACAGGGTGCTCAATAGGGCATCCACTCTGGTTCCACATGGGGTTCAACATTGGGCTTGATCCCAGGATCCTGGGATCATGACCTGAACCAAAGTCAGACACTTAGCCCATGGAGCCATTCAGGCACCCCTATTCTTTTCAGACAGTTAAATGACCCGTGTGACAGAGCTTGCTAGCTACCTTTCAGTACTCATTTCCTCCTTCATCCTTAGCAATGGAACCTTGATTTTTAGTGGAGAACTTTGACATTTCCCAGTCTCCTTTGAAGTTAGTGGGTCATGTGACTAAGTTCTGAACATTGATATACCAACATAAATGGTATGCTGTACTTCCAGAAAGTCTTAAAGAGCAGGGTGTGGCCTTCTGCCTTTCTTTCTCTAACTTGGAGTGTGGTCATGATGATGGGCATTCTAACCACCATCTTGGATCACAAGGGCAAAACTGACACTCTAGGAATGGTGGAGAGCTGAGATAAAAGCAGTCTGCATTGCTGACACTTTTCATTGCAATTGTCTTTTCAGCCCAGGACTGCCTACTTCTGGATATCTTTTACATGAAAAGTAAATTTTCATTTTGTTTAAGGCAGTTATTTGGGGTTTCTCTTAGACGTAGTTGAACTTTGGGTACAATAAAAGAAAGAAAGGAAGAAAGAAGGAAAGGAAGGAAAAAGAAAGGTCTTCTAGGACTTAAACATCCTAAAAAATGAAATGATCTACTTTGTGTTGTAGTTTCCTATCTCCCTATCTGTTTAAGTGGTTTTAAGACCAGCTTCAGAAATGGTAGCTATGGGGGTGGGGAGGGCATTGCCAGACCTCTAAAATTATGTGATCCCACCCTCACCCCTCCTTGAGGATCAATGGCTCTAAGAAAAACAGAACAAACAAAACAAAAACCTGGAGCTCCTCCCTGTTGTTTGGGCCCTCCCCACCAAACTGGACTCAGTGTTGCATAGAGTCACCTGACTGTTTGGAGTTAAATTTCTGAGACAGGAACTTCTCCCCCCCCCCCCCCCCCCCCAGGAGACAGGAACTTCTAATGTAATAATGAAGAAGAAGCAAAAAACAAATCAATAAACTTTTCGGCAAAATTGTTGTCATAAAGAAAATCATTTTGAGCCTGGATGGTATGAATAAAATTTGTTGAGTTCCTTCCTGTGTGCCTAGTGTAGTTGGTGAATTAAGGTGTAGTCCACAACTACTGCCCTGCTTAAATTTTTTTCTTTTGTAAAATGAGGATAATACCCCTTATCCTCTTTCCATCTTTCCTCTTCTGTTCTATTTCTCATCTTCTAGTAGATGGAACTTCTACACTATTTTTAAAAATTATACTTATCTGTGTTTTGTCTATTGATTCTTCAGACATTTATTTCCTCAAAACAGCAATACATAACTCATGGCAAAAGAGACCAACTGTGAATGGAATACATGAGATAAAAATCCCCCTTCCATCTCAAACAGTGACACCCCCTCCCCAGCAGTAAACAGTTTCTTTTATACTCTTTCAGAAATACTCTCAGCATGTTTAGGCAGCTATAGTTATTTATGTGTATACATTAGAAAGGAGATATATACATACTGCTATAGTCTGGATGTTAGTTTTGTTCAATTCGGTAAACATTTAACATAACATTTACATTCAGTAAACATCTACTGTGTACACAGACCTAGATAACCTTTGTTCTCTCTTCTCCTTAACATAAAGTTCCAGCGCTATATATCCAACTGATAATAGGGTAGAAATAACTGCACTTCGTACTTCAACTTTTGAAATATTACATATATACATACTCTTGCCTATAACTTTAGAGCTCCATTGCTCTAAGACACTTAGTTCCATTTTTTCCTTTTCTTATCCGTATGAGTAGTTTCCTGGAATACATTCATATAAGTTTTTCCCATTTCCTTAAAGGACTTCTTCACTTCCCAATCCACTACAGTTTGGTTCTTTGGCCCATGACCCAGTAAAAGTGGTCTTTCCAAGATCATTCACGTTTTCTTATGTGCCAAAGCACTGTACATATTGGAGCCTTAATTTATGTATTTTTTAAAGATTTTATCCATTCTAATTTATGAGAGAGAGAGAAAAAGAGAAGGAGAGGCGGAGGGAAAAGCAGGCTAGGCTCCCTGCTGCAGGGAGCCCAGTGCAGGACTCAATCCTAGGACCTTGGCATCATGACCTGAGCTGCAGGCAGTTGCTTAACTGAGCCACTCAGGCACCCAGGAGCCTTAGCTTTAATTACTGACTTCTCTGCTGTCCTGGTGATCCTTTCTCTTTAGATCTCTCTAAACCTTTGGTTTCAGGAAGTTACATTCTCCTTAGTTCTCTTCTTTATTTACGCTCAGTCTCTTTTATGCATTTCTTTTCCTCTGTATGGCCTTTCAATGTTGATGCCCATTTGCTTTTTATCCTCAGCTCATTATACTTCTCATCTTACATCCTCTTCTTGTGTGATTTACTTTGGTCTCATGACCTTGGTTAGCTACAATCAGTTGGTAACAAATCCCTCTCTGTACTCTTGATCTTAATTATATATCCAACTGCATGCTGGTATCTCCCTATTGAGAACCCAATGTATCTGGAAATTAATTCACTCTCCCTGTCCTTCAAATTGGTAAGTCTTCAGTATTCACCAACTCTGTTGTTGACACACTCCACTCAGCCATTTAAGCTAAAATACTGGTGTCAGCTTAGACTCTTCCATTCCTTCTTCCTTTCCATATTCAACTAATCCCCCAATTTTGCTACTTTTACTTCCTAATTATTTGCATCTATGCCCAATTCTATTCTTGTTACCAATGCCATAACTTAAACCTCATAATTCTTTTTTTTCAAAGATTTTTATTTATTTATTCGACAGAGAGAGATCACAAGTAGGCAGAGAGGAAGGCAGAGAGACAGGAGGAAGGAGGCTCCCGCCGTGCAGAGAGCCCGACATGGGGCTCGATTCCAGGACCCTGAGATCATGACCTGAGCCGAAGGCAGAGGCTTAACCCACTGAGCCACCCAGGTGCCCCTAAACCTCATCATTTCTTAACTAATAGCCTTCTCATTTATTTGCCACATTCAATTTTTACCTAAAATACCAACTGAACTAAATCACTCTCTTGCTTAGAGCCCTCTGCTCCTCTTCCATTATCTAAAAATTGCTTAACTCTTTGAACACTATCAAGGCCTTTATGTGGCTCAGCCCTTGCCCAACTCTCTAGGCTAATTCTGAATTCACTTCATGCTCCAGGAATACAAAATTATTTGTAGCTCCTTGACATAACACAATTCAAGATTCTTGGCATATCCCATGCTGTTTTCTTTCTGTTCTCTTTCTTTTCTTCTATTTTTTAAAAAAAGATTTATTTATTTACTTATTTGACAGACAGAGATCACAAGTAGGCAGAGAGGCAGGTAGAGAGAGAGGGGAAAGCAGGTTTCCCGCTGATCTCTCTCTCTATTCTTAAGCTATCTCCACACCTGACATGGTGGGCGTGAACTCACAACCCTGAAATCAAGAGTTGCATGCTCTACTGACTGAGCCAGCCAAGTGGCCCCCATACTATTTTCTGTACCTGGGATGCTCAATATTTTCCTCTTGCTTTTTATGTCCTATTTAAGAAATAATTTGATTATCCAATGTTATAAGACAATAAACTATGGTATTTTCTAAAAGCACTATTGTTTTACCTTTAACTTTTAGGTCTACAATCTATTTAGAGGTTTTTTTTTTTTTTTTTTAGTATGAGTAGGCATCAAGGTATTTTGCTTTCCACATAGACATTCAATTGATCCAGCAACGTTTATCAAAGCATCCATTGTTTTCTCCACATTAGTACAGTGTCACCTTTGCATAAATAAAACGTTCACAAGAGTTCCATTTAGTTCCACTGGTCTACTTTCTAACACCTGGTACTATAAATTCTCCAACCTTGTTCTTCCTCCAGATTGTCTTGGCTGTTCTTGATCTTCTGAATTCCATTTAAATTTTAGCTTGTCAAATGACACACACACAATCTGCTGGGATGCGAACAGGATTAGACTAAACCTACTGATCAACTGGGAGACCGACATTTTTACAATATTGAATTTTCCAATCCATGAGCATACTGCATCTGACCAGTTATTTGGGTCTTCTCTAATTTCTTTGAAAAATATAATTTTCAGTATAGTGTCCTTATATACCCTTCATTAAGATTTATTCCTAGGTGCCATGTGTTAGATGGTGCCCCCAAAATATCAGGGCCTAATCCCTGGAACCTATAAATGTCACCCTATTTGGAAGAAGGGTCTCTGGAGATGTGATTAAGTTAAGGCTCTTAAGACAAGGAGATAATCCTAGATTATCCAGATGGATCATAACCCTATCGGTGTCTTTATATAATAGAGGAAGAGGCAAATTCATGACACACACAGAAGAGAAGGCAATGTGAAGATGGAGGCAGAGATCGGGTGATGCAGCTTCAAACCAAGAAACGCTAGCAGACACCAGAAACTGGAAAAGGCAGGGAACAGAATCTCCCTAAAGCCTCTGTAGCGAGTGTAGGCCTGCTGACACCTTGATTTCAGACTTCTGGTGTCCAGAAGCATGACAGTTTGTTTTAAATCACTTGATTTTGAGGTAATTTGTTACAGCTATCATAGAAAGTTAATACACTAGATAGATATTTGATATTTTTGATGCATTCATTCATATGTTCAGTTTCAAAAATTCATTTCCTAATTGTTTAGTACTAGCATTTTAAAACATAATTGATTTTTTTTTAAAAAGATTTTATTTATTTGACAGACATAGATCACAAGTAGGCAGATAGAGAGAGAGGAGGAAGCAGGCTCCCGCCAAGCAGAGAGCCAGATGCGGGGAAGTATGGAATCTTCTTTAAGGGTTTTACTAATCATTAGAAATAAGTACAAAAGTTCCTAAATTAAAATGTTTTAATCCTTGATCTATATGCAGAAATTCCTTTCAATAGAAAATAGGCTGAAAGTGTTGCAAAGTTGAGGAGTTAGAAAGCATGCTGGCCAAAGGGCATCAGAGCAACATTTACCTTTCATGAATTCACTTAGTTCATGGTCTGGCCTTTGTATTACAGGACCAGAGATGCTGAATCATGTTCTTTGGAAGTTTGTGTATAAAAATGAAAACACCAATGTATTTATTTACAATAAAAGTGAAACGGCTACTCATTTCATTTGCCCAGGATATTCTCTCAGTGTAGAAAAACTATACAGGAATTAAAATAATATCCAGAACTGTATTTGTTGAGAGAAAAAGAATAAAAGGTTTAGTTGTATGATCTAAGGGAATCATATCAAGCTTTGATAGATCAAACTATTTCCACTATCAGAACAAGATAGGTGTTTTGTACCTGCTCAGGAGACTTTCCCCTTTAGACAGGGATCCTGCCAAAAAATATTTACTTCCCAGGCTCCCCCCCCCCCCCCCCCCCCCCCGCCCCGCTCAATTCCTGATTGAGACATTCCTGCTTTAGCTATAGTCTTGCTCTGGCCAGAGAAGCTTATTTCTGCTTTGATCCACTCTGCATTGACGGGTAACACAGTTATTCAGGACAGCCTTTAAGTGTTTGGAGAATACCTTACCTCTGGACCACAAATACCGCTCTTCATTCACTTGCATACTAGATGTTCACAGGAAGTCCTCAATTCTTACTGCTGAGCAGAAACAATAAAGAAAGAATAAATGAATGAACGAAGAAAGAAACAGAAAATCATAAATAGCTCCCAGTGCCAGAACAGCAGATATCCTCAAATCGGGTGAAGGAAATATGCAGTTCCCTATTCCTTCTGCCTAACGCAATTGAGAAAAGCATTACGGAGCACGGAGCCTGCCAAGCTGGAAACTCTGCCAGAATGCAGCTCTTGCCTCACCTCCACTAGGGGACTCCGCCCTCCCTATAGCTCAGCTCCAAGCCCCGACCACAAGTCAGCGAGGACTCAGTAAGCACCAGTGGACAAGGCCCCGGTCGTAATTTTATTTCACCACTGACAACACCCACTTTCTAACTAATAAAACAGTAAAGGCGAAAAATGGATAAAAATAAAGCAAAAATGAGAAGAGAAAACTGAAGGTTTTTAACAACACAGCTTTTAGCAAAATACAGCTGCAATGCTAGCACTGGAAACTCATCTCGGCACCCTCAGTCTCTCTCGGGGGTCAGGCCCCAGATCTGGGGTTCAGACACCAGAACTGCAGCGTCCAGATAAACAAGACCGCGTCTGCTACTCTGGGCTTGGAACTCGAAGGGCGCTCCGCCACACAACCCAACCCTCCGCGGGAAAGGGCGCAACACCAGCTCGTCGCGGTTGGAGGAGCCGCGAAAACGAGCAGCAAACCGCCGCAGTATCTCCAAGGGTCCGCGCTCCTGCCGAGACCCTCCCGGCTGTCCCGACCCGCTACCCCCACCGAGAGATGGGAGCCCGCTCTCCCGACTCCGGCGCCTCGGGTCGCGCCGGCCCTTTCTCAGGCTGGGCGCGTTCCTTCCGCCCAGAGAGGGCAAAGAGTCCCACGCCCTCTTGTCCGCCTCCGCCCGCGCGCTAGAGCGCCCCCTAGGAAGGAAGCCGGAGAGGCGGCCGCACGGCTGCGGCGATTTTTTATTAGCTCGGTTGGGGTTGCCGGGGCTGCCGGCGAGCGGGGCTTCCCCGCCCCTCCCCCTCTTCCCCTCCGCCTCCCCCTCCTTGCCCCTCCCCGCCCGGCGGCCGGAACCTCCCTGCGGGGCGGAGTGATACCGGCGGCGGCGTAGAGCGCGGCGCGGCCAACAGGGGCGCCCGGGACTGCGCGGGGCGAGCGGAGGGAGGAGGGGAGAGAGGCGGGGCCGGGGCGGGTTGTTGTGAGGCGACTGCGTTACTGCCGGACCGGGGCGGTTATGGCGGCTCCATATTAACACCCTCCTCCTCCTCCACCTCTCCCTCCCGCCCGCACTTGTAAGCCATCTCCCCCTTCACCCTGACGCCTACCGCTTCCCCTCACCTTTCCCCCTCCCCTCTTCTACCATGCCCGGCATGATGGAGAAAGGGCCCGAGTTACTGGGGAAGAACCGATCGGCCAACGGCAGCGCCAAGAGCCCGGCGGGCGGCGGCGGCGGCGGCGGCGGCGCCTCGTCCACCAACGGCGGGTTGCACTACTCCGAGCCCGAGAGCGGCTGCAGTAGCGACGACGAGCACGGTGGTAGCCTCGAACTCCTCCCCGCCAGCCCGCCTGCCCCCCTCCTTCCTCCCCTCCCCCAGCCCCCTCCCCTCGCCGCGCTCCCGCCCTCCCTCCCCTCGGAGCCCGGGCGCTGCGGTAGCCTCGAACTCCCGGTGCAGTGCAGCAGCACCCCCCGCGACCCCCGTCCCTCCGCCCCTCGACCAATCCTCCGCCCTGCCCCCCCCCCCCGCTCCCCGCCCCCATCCGCTGCCATCTCCCGGAGTGCCCGGAGTTAATATCTTCCCATCCACCCGCCGCTTCTTTCCTCCCTCCAGCAAATTTTATATTTTATTAAGTGTCTCTTCCTTTTTCTTTTTTTCTTCTCTTTTTCTTTTTCTTTTTCTTTTTTTTTTTCTCTTTTCTCTTTCTTTTTTCTTTTTGGCATTGCTTTGCAGATGTTGGGATGAGAGTCGGAGCTGAATACCAAGCTCGGATCCCTGAATTTGATCCAGGTAGATATATTTGCTTAAGCAAAATCCTGTCTCCCCTTTTCTGGAATGGTTTAGGGTGGAAGGGGTAGAGGGGCTGCCGAGGTAGGGGTCAGGGTGTGCGGTTGGGCGGGGATGCGGGGCTGGGATGGGCAGGCGTCTGGCAGGGAGGCTGTCAGGCTTGGCAGGGCTGTGACACAGGGCGTGTGGGCAGATGTGTGCATTGCAAGGTTAACATGGTTCCTTCAGAGGCCACTTGCCCGCTGGTGTCATCGCCTTTCTGTCCCCATGAGCCTGGGGCGAGGTGGGGGAGAGCAGAGGGAGGCGGCCCTTGGCGGATTCGAGGGTCTGAGGCTGGGGAAGGAGCGGCTGTTGGGCCGAGGCTGGAGGAGAGGGTGTGCAGGCTGCCTCTGGAAGAACCATGCAAATGTCAGTTGCCACACCGCCGGCCCCCGGAGAGCGGATGGCCGCGCTGTCATCGGCTGAAGCTGAGGGCGAACCTTGGCCGACCCGCTCGAACATGGGATTTTCTTTTTTCTTTCTTTTTAGCTAGGTGGTGTAGCTTTGGTCGCGACAGCTCTGCGGAGTGTAGGAGCCGCGGAGAGAAAGGGATGGGGAAAGGGGGTGGGGAGAAGCCAGAGGCACACCTCGCCCTCCAGCCAGCCCTAGGAAGTCAGACCACAGGACAGTGGCAGCAGCTGCCAAGGAGACATTTTCTCCCCAAGCAGCCAGGTTCCAGCGTCCTCTGCTAACCCAGCTTGCGGGCTCCCTGTCTACTTTTCTCCAAACAGGCTCTCTGGCGGTCACGGGATTTCAGCCTGGACGGGGATTGGGCGAGAGTTCCGCATATGGAGGCGCCCTTGCTGGAGCCTCCCAGAGTGGAGCGTGTTCCTTCTCCCCACCCCCAGACCCTCTTCAGTTCAGGCTTTGGATAGACTTTGAAGGAGCATAATTTTTTTTTTTTTTAAACTCCTTTCTCCCTTACAGTTGGTCAGTTTTTTGCCCACTGTCCCCTCATAATAACATTGTGTCGGGCTTCTGAATTCTGTATTAGATATTAATAGAGCTTACTTGTGTTTTTTGGTGGGAGAGGGGAGGGATAGCGTCTTTACTTCGTTATAGGGTATGGCTGGGTATTATTCATCCCCTGCCCATACAACAATGCAGAAGAGTTTTAGGTAACATCTCCTTCTGTCCTGAGGGGGAGGGTAAAATAATGAGTGTTAAAAGGATTGTTAGTGCAGTCTGTTTTTCAGTAGGTAAAACCAGTGATTCGAGTGCTCACTGGGTATGGGTTGCCTTCCAAATGACATAGCTGTTAGTATATTTTATTCAAAAGCTATCAAGTGTGTGTACTGGTGGTCTTCAAATAATTTTAAATGTTTTGTGAAACTAATTTTATTGATGTAGCTAGTAGGTGAATAACACTTTGGCATTACAATGTATTAACTTGTTACTTGGAAATAGCATGCTTTGGCTTAAAATAGACTGAATTCAGTTCCCAGGTATTTTATTTTTGTGCTCTGAGCAAGTTAGTGACCTTCTCTGATCCTTAGTTTCCCTAGCTGTAAAATGGACATAAAAAATGCTTCATGGAATTCTTATCAGAAATACCTGATTGGCAATAGGTGATTATTCAGTAAAGATCAAATTTGATAATTAAGAACGATTCTGCATACATTTATATCTTTATGACTTGAGGCTTTCATTGGTACTTTGCTTTTTTGGGAAATGATAAACTGACTTACAAATTAGAAATCAACAACCAGAACTATTTCATAAGTTAATAAACATATCTATCTTTTTGCTCCATTAGATACGTTTATATTTCATAGACGACTGCACACAGTTGATTAGGAGGTCTTGTGTTTAAAAACCAGACTTCTTGCTGGAACAAATTTATATATGCCTTGGTCTAGATCACTGTAAAGGTTTTTTTGTTTTGTTTTGTTTTCATTTCACGATAGAGAATAAATTTCAAAATTTGAAAAATAATTCATTAGAGGTGCAGAACACTTCAGGTAGTTTCACATGGCCACTATTTGAATTATCCAGTTTACTTGATCATCATTTTTTTATTACTTTGAACCTAAGCAGAATATTTGTGGAAAAAAAAATCACTGCATTATTACATTTTAAAAAGTCTTTTCAAGTTATTTACACAGATTATAATTGACACTTTTTATTAGGGTAAGAATATATGTCATTGGGGCTCCTGGGTGGCTCAGTGGGTTAAAGCCTCTGCCTTTGGCTCAGGTCATGATCTCAGGGTCCTGGGATGGAGCCCCGCATCTGGCTCTCTGCTTGGCGGGAGCCTGCTTCCTCCTCTCTATCTGCCTACTTGTGATCTATGTCTGTCAAATAAATAAATAAAATCTTAAAAAAAAAAGAATATATGTCACATTTAAAAAATTCATCTGTAAATTTTCTCCTTAATCTGCAGAAGAATACTGAACCCAGGGACACAAACTAAAACCAGTTATCACTTAAACCTGGATAGGCTTTCCTATAGCCATTATAAGCAAATCTTGTCAAGCAAATGTAGATTATCAGATGTTAGACACTTTTTTTAAAAGTAAATATTGAACCTCAGTGCCTTTCAATACAGTGCCATTGGTCTGTTTTATTCTAAGTGTTGTGCTGTTGGTTGAAGTTTCATCAATTCAATATACTTTGGTGAGAAATTAAACATATTTCCTTGGAAAACATAAAAGGAAAAGAGATACTTATTAATGATAGAAATTGAGGAATGGTCAGTATCTCTCTCTCCTTTTCTCTTTTTCTGTACCTTCATCTTTGGTCTCATAAACCATTCAGTCTACTTTCATGGAGATTATTCAGCCATAACCAACTTATTTGGAAGAAAAATTCCTTAGGTACCAAGATTATTATGATCAAAATATAGGAAAATTAAAGAGGATTTGTGTGTGTATGTGTGTTTAGGATATTTTTATTGAAGAAATTAATAGTGATAGAAATCAAACAGAATGACTTATTAAAATGAGTATTTTAGAAAATATGAGAAGAATTGTGATTTAAATTGGAATTACTGAATATAATTTTAGGAACAGTTCATGTTAATTAACACCATTGCTAAGAATGCCTTTATAAAAATTTACTGACTGGATTTGATTATTTTCTTTTTTAAAAAAGATTTTATTTATTTGTCAGAGAGATACAGAGTATAAGCAGGGGGAGTGGCAGGCAGAGGGAGAAGCAGACTCCTTTCTGAGTAAGGAGCCCGATGTGGGACTTGATCCCAGAATCCTAGTATTATGACCTAAGAAAGGCAGATGCTTAATCAACTGAGCCACCCAGGCATCCCTGGATTTGATTATTTTCTTAGGTGCTTTTTTTTCCTTAAGATTTTTCACTTCCCAACTTTTATTTTGTGCCTCCTGCCTATTTGTGTATCAAGGAGGAGCAGTTTTATGTGGTGATTAAATCTTACCTCTTTTCATACACCTTTTAGCTAATATGGTATAGTGTCCTTGACAAACTGCCTGAAGTATCCATGCCTTTATTTTGTGATTTGTGAAAGGAGATAATGTTAACCATATCATTATATTAGGTGAAAATTAATGTCTATAAAGCAGTGGTCTTCAGAATGTTTTGCTTGTATTTTCATAAAAGAATTTTCTTTCTTTTTTTTCGTTTTTAAGATTTTATTTATTTATTTGACAGCGACACACAGCGAGAGAGGGAACACAAGCAGGGGGAGTGGGAGAGGGAGAAGCAGGCTGTCCGCGGAGCAGGGAGTCTGATGTGGGGCTCAATCCCAGGACCATGGGATCATGACCTGAGCCGAACGCAGCCACTTAATGACTGAGCCACCCAGGCGCCCCCATAAAAGAATTTTCAAAGAAATTTTCTCATGTGTTTTTGACATCACATGTTGCTATGTTAAAGTAGTTGAAAAACATAATCTCCAGTGTATTGAAAATATTAGGACTTGGAAATAAAGCCATTATATCCTTGTTTTAAATGCATCCAGTTAAATATAAATACTACAGTAACATGATAGTATCTATTTTACAAGAAGTATGGAGAGGTGAATAGCCTGAAAGTTTACATTTTTCCTTTTTATATTCAGATTCATTGCCATGGATTTCACCCCATGGAATTTTATATTTTTGTGCTTAAAAGTGCTTTATTGATCACCTATTCAATTTCTCTACCATTGTAATATGTATTCTTGTGAACATAAGGTTCTAAGTGTTAAGTCTCTTCTGGTTTGGGTTATTACAATTAATGTATAATTGATTGAAATTGTAATAGCTATGATGCCTTGAGTAAAGGCGAGCCTTGTTGACACCCTTCGTTTGGCACTGTAGAGGTTTAAAATGTTAGGTGATGTACTCTTCTCAGATGTGGGATGGGGTAAAAGACCTGCCCTTTTTTTTTTTTTTTTTTTTTTTTTTTTTTTTGGTAAGTAAGGGAAGGACATCTGTGAAAGAGGTCATAAGTAGAATGAACAGCTAGCTTAGACTGCAGATGAGTTCTCAGGCAGATCGTCTTGGGGAAGAGCACACAGGGAAGCTTAAGTTCTGAAAATTAATTCTTATAAAACTTGCTTATATTTATATAATCCTTGGGAAGTCATTATTTATCCCAATTTGAAGGCAGTGAATTAAATACGTGAGAGCCCACTTCATAAATTGGAGAACTTTAACAAATATTTGGTGTGTCTTAATATTCTCAGTACTTAAGTTCTTTCTTACTTTTTTTTTTTTAATGTTATTTATTAATTGGAGAGAGAGAGAGCATGAGAGGGGAGACGTCAGAGGGAGAAGCTTACTCCCCCGCTGAGCAAGGAGCCCCATGTGGGATTGATCCTGGGACTCAGGATCAGGACCTGAGCCGAAGGCAATTACTTAACCAGCTGAGCCACCCAGGCACCCCTTAAGTTCTTTCCTATAGAATATTTGTCCCATGATTTCCATAGAGCTCCTTATTCTAAATGCCCTAAATATAAAAAGTATATTTATTTACTTTTTACTTTTTATAAAAGATTTTATTTATTTATTTGAGGGAGAGAGAGTGAGAGAACAAGTGGGAAGAGGCGCAAGGGAAGAAGCAGGCTCCCCTGCAGAACAGGGATCCCAATGTGGAACTCGATCCCAGAACCTTGAGATCATGACCTGAGCTGAAAGCAGCCACTTAATGGAATGAGCCACGCAGGTGCCCTACGTTTTTATTTTTGTACTTATTTTGAAATTTGCTATTGATATAAAAATCCTAGCTCATCAAAAAAATTTTTTTTTAAGATTTTATTTATTTATTTGACAGAGATCACAAGGAGGCAGAGAGGCAGGCAGAGAGAGAGGAGGAAGCAGGCTCCTTGCAGAGCAGAGAGCCCAATGCGGGGCTCGATCCCAAGACTCTGGGATCATGACCAAAGCCGAAGACAGAGGTTTTAATCCACTGAGCCACCCAGGCGCCCCTCAAAATTGTGTTTTTGTTTTTTAGTTGTTGGTTTTCCCCAATTGGTCTCATAAATGTACTTTACCAACTGCAGTTATCTAAAAGATTTCAGGGTGCCTGGGTGGCTCAGTGGGTTAAGCTGCTGCCTTCGGCTCAAGTCATGATCTCAGGGTCCTAGGATCGAGTCCCACATCAGGCTCTCTGCTTGGCAGGGAGCCTGCTTCCTCCTCTCTCTGCCTGCCTTTCTGCCTGCTTGTGATCTCTCTCTGTCAAATAAAATCTTTAAAAAAAAAAATAAAAGATTTCAAAATGATTAAACTTTTAAATGTTTCATTTCATACTTTTAAAAATTGTTTAATAATTTTGTTTTCAGAAATGTCATGCTAATGTATAGTCTTTTAAAATGATGGTAGCTTGCTATCTAGGTTTTTTTTCCATCTATTTGGAAGATAAGATACTTGTAAGGTTGGATTATTTCGTTGGTGAGGCAAGCTTGATTTTCAGTATTCTTTTTTTTTTTTAAGATTTATTTATTTATCAGAGAGAGAGCACACTCACACACACAAGCAGGGGGAGTGTCAGGCAGAGGAAGAAGTAGGCTCTCTGCTAAGCAAGGAGCCTGATGTGGGACTCGATTCCAGGACTCAATCACGACCCGAGTGGAACACAGATGCTTAACTGACTGAGCCATCCAGGCATCCCTTCAGTATTATTTCTGAGTATCAGACAGGTTTAAGATATAATATTAAATATTGTTACACATAAAAGCAAAATAAATATTGACTTTATGTCCTTGAGATATTTGTCTTCAACTTTTACAATGGAAAGGATAAAATTATTGTATGCAAAGCATCCTGAGGGGTACAGTGTATGTGTTGTGCAGAGTGCTGTGTATTGTGTAAGACTGATGAGTACAGACCTGTACCCCTGAAACAAATAATACATTATATGTTAATAATAAAATAATAGAAGTTACTTTCTCCTTTTATAGGAGAGAAGTCAGGTCTTAGTTTTTAGAAAAAAAAAAAAAAAAAATCATTTCAGCTGTCCAGTCTCATTTTCAAGTGTTTGGTGAGAGAAGGCATTAGCTGTTTATGTTAGAGCCCCATGAGGTTTTATTCGTTTGTGTTATTTGATAAGGTGACAAGAAGTCTTTTCAGAGTAGAGATCAAATGGAACAAGAAAGGACTTTCAGTGAGCATATATTAGTAATAATAATGTTTAGGTAATGCTTACTGTATGCCAGGTACTTTGCATACATTTTAATTTTTTAATACTGTGAAGTAGGTACTCTCATCTTCCCTATTTTTTTTTTTTTTTTTGAGATTTATTTATTTTAGGGAGAGAGCATGCCAGTGAGCGGGAGTGGGGCTGGGAGGAGCCAGGGAGAGAGGAAGAGACAAATCCTCAAGCAGACCCCCCACTGAGAAGGAAGCCTGGCCCTGGGGACTCAGTGTGGGGTCTGGATCCCAGTACTCTGAGATCCTGACCTGAGCTGAAATCCATAGTCAGCTGTTTAACCATTAGACTGAGCTATACCGGCACCCCTCATCAGTGTTTTTAAAGAATTACACGAAGGCATGGAAAACTTGGGTAAATTTCCCTAAGATGACAAAGCTTGGAAATGGCAGAACTTGGATTCGAATTAGAGTCTGGCTCTGTAATGGTTACACTTTTAACCATTATATTAAAATATCTCATTTACTGTGAACATCAGTCATCTTTTGGCCTAGCTGACACATACATGATTGAAAATGGTGGAGTTTAGTTCAAGGTTAGGAAAAGAACAATGTGGGGATGCCTGGGTGGCTCAGTCAGTTAAGTGTCTGCCTTCAGTTCAGGTCATGATCCTAGGGTGCTGGGATTGAGCCCTGCTTGGGGCTCCCTGCTCAGTGGAGAGTCTGCTTATCCCTCTCCCCATCTCCTACTCATGCTCTCTCTCGCTAATAAATAAAATCTTTGAAAAAAAAAAAAAAAACATTGTGAAAAGCCTGATTAGTCATTCTCTGCCACCAGACACAATTACTCTCCCTATTAGCATCCCCTACTCCCATGTTAGAAGAGCTGTTAGTCCCCATGGCTTGGATGTCAGTTTTTGTCAGATCAGGCCCTTAATTGTAGTCCTGAGAATTTTGGGGGAAACCTAACTGTTATTCTCCTGGGAAAAAAATACAAAAAATAGTTTATATCTGTGTAAGAAGAGATATTTCATGAAGGTATTTTAATTAAGGTTTTCTGTAATGCAAGAATCAGATGCAAGAAATATGTTTAGGGGCGCCTGGGTGGCTCAGTGGTTTAAGCTGCTGCCTTCAGCTCAGGTCATGATCTCGGGGTCCTGGGATCGAGTCCCGCGTCGGGCTCTCTGCTTGGCGGGGAGCCTGCTTCCTCCTCTCTCTCTCTCTCTCTCTGCCTGCCTCTCTCCCTACTTGTGATCTCTATCTGTCAAATAAATAAATAAAATCTTTAAAAAAAAAAAAAAAAAAAAAAAAAAGAAATATGTTTAAATATTAAGCATGATAATGCTGTTAAGACTTGAAACTTAATGGAAACCTTTTGTTGCATTCCTTATTATTAGGATTTAAATGATCTTATTGTTAAAATCCATTGTGAAAAAGTCCGTGCTGAAGAATTGAAGTTTAGAATTTAGAAATAGCAGTAGATAAAGACTTCTGACCAACTTGGATATGTCTGTTTTATTTCCACTGAGTGACTGCCAGTTTTGCTTTTGTGTTTATATTTTATGTGGTTAGAAATTTAATATTTATCTTATTTTTGAAGTTTTTAAAAAACTTGAAATTTGTTTTCATTGAATATAAATTTTAGATAATGTACTTCTACTTTGCATTTTCTTAAATTCTTAGCTTTTTGTCCTCTTTATTAAAGATATGACAAAATGCAGTAGGTTTTGCTTTTAGATTCATTTTATAAATATGATTTTTCTAATTCTTTGGTACTGTTCTCTCATTTCTCTTTTTTCCATCCTAAATTTTTCCTTAGAGTAAAACACATAAAATTTTTAAACAATTTTAGCTTCATATTTTCACTAACAGTATATAATTATAATTTTCTGTAATTTGTTGATTGAATATGCAATAGTGATGTGTAGTGATTCTCTGAAAGTTAAAAACTACTGAACTATATTAGATTATTCCTGGATAGATAACTTCTCTAGATTGAGATTATACCCTTAGTTCCTTTACCCCTGGAGGTGAGTGTTCTTTATTCCAAATATCTTATAACTTTATGAATGCTTATAGTTTAACCTCAAAATTCTGTTAATGTTTTATGAATAATGAGTAATTTTGGAATTTTTGCCATTTGTTGGTGGTAGCTATCAATACCTCATAAAAGTCAATTATGATATATTCATAGACAAGTCTTTAAGTAGGTAGCAACAGTGCTTCATTTCTTGATAGTTTTAATTAACTTGATTGCACCTAGGAATTAGAAAGAATCCAGAAAAAGACCATCGAGTAATTAAAAGACATAACCTACAGGCATGTATTTGGCATTGGGACAGCTGTGTTGGGCTCTCATTCAGTCTCTATCCTTGATGTAATATTAATAGAGCTTGATTTTTCTGACTTTGTAGATTATAACAGGTTAGAAATAAGCAACAGTAATGTTGTGCTTCTGTGTTTGGAGGTGGACTTTGATTATTTCAAGGAGAAACAGCATTATTAACTTTTACATTTTTTGACTTTGTTTTCCTCTTATACAGAGCACATAATTTTATAAATATAAACTGTAATAAATGAAATTAATGCTCAAAAGGAACAGTTGGCAGACTCATAAGGAATAAGATTAAATAAAAAACATAAAAAGCAGATATAAGTATTTTTGAATGATGGTAGTCTTGACCCATTTAGATATGGGGCAAAACAGAAATAACTTACTACCTGAGGTATTCTCTAGTTTTAAAAGTCAGAATTTTTGATGACTCCCAAATAATGTTTAGAAGGTTATATCAAATGTATTACCTGTCAAGAAATAGGGCTACATAGTGTACTTAAGAAAGTCTTTCTTTTTAATTTAAATGGGGTTTACTTCAGTCTTTGTGAAATTTTCTTCAATTCCATAAATGAAATACTTAGTATATTAAATGTAAAATCTGTTTTTCTTCTGTTTCCTTGTACTTGGTTCCTTTGTCCTCTTGAAGGTACTGTACTAAAATAGAAAAAAATTTACTTTGTTTATACATAATTTTAAATGTACATAAAATCCATCATATTTAAAGTAATGAATTTTTTCCTTAGGTGCTACAAAGTACACAGATAAAGACAATGGAGGAATGCTTGTGTGGTCTCCATATCACAGTATCCCAGATGCTAAATGTAAGTTTTCTGAAATTGAATGTTTATGTCAGTAGGATTCTATCAACCAATTCAAAATGCAACATATTTGTTTTGGGTCGCTTAGATTCTCATAAGAAAACAGTATGTCTTTGTTTTGTTTTTTGATGGAGGTTGTTATATTAGAATGTTTTTCCTTTTGAAAGATAGTGGGTTGATCATTCCAATTTGTGTCAGGCCCAGGAAGACTGAAAATACCTAGGATCTGATGGCATTGCTGCTTAAATCCTCAAGCAGGGGAGGGAGTTACTATGTAGACATCTGCACAGGCTTTTCCTCAGTATATGGAGCTGTAAAGAAATGCCTTCAAACTTCAGAGAGCCCACTATCATTACCATTTTAAAGAGGAAAGGGGAAAGAACTGACTTCAGCAGCCATCAATCAGGTCATCTTTGAGCTCTCCATTTCTGGACGGAGACCTTCTGGATCATTGACCATGCACTTCTTGAATCATGGTGTGGCTTTAGACTTCAATGTGATGTAGCGGACCTGATCCTTTGCGGCACATCAGATATAGGAAACGTGCAGGTAACAAAACTAAGATCCCCACCCCTCCATTTAGTTATCTTTGAATTTGTTAATTAGACAAACAGAAAACCACTGCACAGCTATTCTTGCAGCTGTAAAAAACCTTGTCTTATAAAAATATTTACAAAATCTTAGAGATGTCCCATAATGGTTTATTTAGTCCTATGAAAATTAATGATGTTCCATATGTCATGTGAATAGTAAGCTAAGCATACTTCTTGATGCAATAAGAGAACTAAAAATTGAAAATTGAGTATTATGCTGCATACATGATAATTTTTCCCATTTGACAATTTGGGAATACCAGCAAAAGGTCTAGCTGGTAATCTAGGAATTACATGCCCTTGAGGCATTCTTAACAGAAAACACAAAATTGTACATTTGGCCTGGGACTGTATACTGAGAAACCTGAGGGAGATTATCAGATTTCTCTGGTTCAGTTCTTGTTACATGGCAAAGGTTTTCATTCACAAACTGAGCATCAGGGTATCACTGGCTTCTGCTGTCCTACCACTGTTTTGTACAGTGGTGTATTTCTTAACAAGGTGGAAAACAAAATTTAGAAAGCCAGCATATCCTGATTGTGTGGTGCCCCTGTAGGCAGTAGGTTCAGCTCTGGCTGTGCCCTGGAATCACGTGGAGGAATTTTGAAAGACAGTGCTGATATCTAGTCTCTATCTCAAACCAATGAAATCAGAATCTTAAGGGTTGGAGTCTGGACTTTTAATTTTTTTATTTTATTCATTTATTTTTAAAGACTTTTATTATTTTTAAAGACTTTTATTTATTTTTTAGTAATCTCTGTACCCTACATGGGGCTTGAACTCATGACTCCAAGATCAAGAGTTGCATTCTCATCCGACCGATCCAGCTGGGTTCTCCTGAGCTTACTTTTTAAAAGCTCCCCCACTGATTCTAATGCACAGCCAAGGTTGGAAACCATAGATTGACTGGTATTGTTTAGCCTTCTACTTACAGGACTGTAGGACATTTTTGTTAAACAGCATATATTTAGGCCTGTCTTATGTTTAAGTGCTATGTATTTAAGTTCTAAACAAAATAGAATATTTGGATTTTCTGCAAAAGTTTACAGTCTTAGGGAACTATAATAGCATCCATAGAAAATAGTTACTATTCTAACAGCATTATTGTTATAATATCATTTTTATATATTAAATTATCTTACATTGACTAATAATAATAGCAAACTCATATAAAGTACCTAAAATGTACCATATGCTATTCTGAACAGTTGATATATATTAGCTCATTTAACCCTAGGAAGAAGGTACTGTTTTAGAGTGAGAAAATTAAGGTTCAGAAAGGAAGAGTTAATTGCCTATAGTCAAAAACTAGCAGCAAGGCGGAGAATCAAGCCCTGGTAGACTAGCTGTTCTGGGATCAGAATTCTTAACCTCTGCTTCTCCAAATATGCTTAAAGAGAATTTTATAACTGATATATATACTTTGTGCACTTTATATATAAACTTTTAAAAAGGATCAAACAGGAGTGACTATATGGATTTCACATAAAACAGTCCTGCTGACTGAAATGGCAGACTTCTCAGAAGTGTGGCCTTAAAATAGCTAGTACCTCATCATTGAAGCTATGCTTATCTAAGTAATTTTTTGGCTTGATTACATATGGATGTTGAATAAGAATGGAATATCCAGACACCTTCTGTATAGCTTGCAAGAAGAGCTGAAGAAAATTTAGGGCTACCGAAGCATACTTGAACATGTCATTATTATGTCTAGCTGACAGAACCATAGATAAACCATCCTTTGTACAACAGTCAGAAGTGGGAAGGTAAAGGCTTTGGGCCAATTCTTACTATGAGATGGGATCTGAAGCAGCTAAGTCTCTTCAAATAAAGACTGTAACAGAAAAATGAGGAAATTATCTAATATTCTACACTGTAGTTAGGTTCTATTGACTATGTACAGATTGTTCTTTTTTGTATACAGAAATCGTTGAATGGTGTTGAATTTAATAAGTATGTGCTATATAATCTTAGAAATAAATCATACTAAGTAAAATTTTAAATCAAGGAAGCCTCTGATCCTGTTTATAGAAGTAGAAGTCTTTTTTTGTAACATTTCATGGAAAATGACTTTTCCCTGGAAAAGACCTGGAATATAATATTTTTATTTTGCTTTGTTTAAAAAAAAAAATAAAAAGACCTGAGCTCCTGAAGTAAATATAGTTATATAACATTGTTTCATTGCAGTGGATGAATATATTGCAATTGCAAAGGAGAAACATGGCTACAATGTGGAACAGGTATGTAAAGAAACATTTTAGTATTAAAGCTTGCCTCCGTACTTAACAAATCCAAAGAACATCTGGTTGGTTCTATCCTAAGAAATTGCAGTTCCACCAATTTTATAGATACCATAAGAGGCCTAGTAAAGTCTGACTTTTTAAACTTAGGGATTTTGCTTTTATTATAAACATTGTTCATCTCAAGGGCTTGAATATTTTTCTCTCCATACCTCTGTTTCTTACTCTGCTTTGAGTTCTAAAAGTATCTCAAAGCCTTTAGATTATTCTGGCAAGTGCTAACCAAAAAGGGAATTTTTTTTTTTGAGTACAAGTAATTCTCTCTGATTTTGTTTTTTTTTTTAAGATTTTATTTATTTGACAGAGAGAGAGACAGGGAGAGATCACAAGTAGGCAGAGAGGCAGGCAGAGGGAAAGAGGGAAGCAGGCTCTCCATTGAGCAGAGAGCCCGATGCAGGACTCCATCCCAGAATCCATAGACCATGACCTGAGCCGAAGACAGAGGCTTAACCCACTGAGCCACCCAGGCACCCCAGTTCTCTCTGATCTTTTAATCTGAAAGACCTATAAGTTAAGCTTTTTATTTAGTATTTAAGACTTCTCAATTTTGAATGAAATAATTTATGAAGGGCTTTTCTCAAATTTAATTTTTAATTTAATTTACTTGGGGGGGCTTTTTTTTAATTAGATAATTTTAAAAGAAGATCTATATGGAGCATATGGTTCATTATCCCTTGTAGTGAGGGAATGAAGAACATGAAAAAATGAAAATGAAATAGAGATTCTTAAATCTGTTTTCAACTAATTATTAGATCAACCTTTATCAGAAGTAATAGTAAAATAAATGAATTATCTGTAATCTGCACTATTAAGAGCTAATTTTATAGTCATTACCATAGCTAAATAATACAAAGTCATTTCTAGAAATTGAGATGTTTATCTAAACAGTTAATTTTTTTGTGAATTTTGAAGCCTTTGATTATTTTGTTTTTAATTTTTGGCTTTCTGTTTAATATTTGAGATGTTAATCCTTTAAAGTGTGACTGCACATATGTTTATTTTCATGTTCATTTTAAAGGAGTGTTACTGAAGTACAGAAATTAATTTTAAAATGCATTATTTGAAAAGTTGCTAAATCTCTTCTTAAAAATGAAATTTGGTACTTGGTACCTTATAGGAAAGATAAAGACCAACAACTTAACAATAGAAGGGAAGGGGGCGCGGTTGGGTGGCTCAGTGGGTTGAAGCCTCTGCCTTCAGCTCGGGTCATGATCTCAGGGTCCTGGGATCGAGCCCCACATCGGGCTCTCTGCTCCACGGGGAGCCTGCTTCCTCCTCTCTATCTGCCTGCCTAGTTGTGATTTCTCTCTGGCAGATAAATAAAATATTTAAAAAAAAAAAAACAATAGAAGGGAAGGTTATGGAAGGTTAGAAATTACCCATTTTGGGCTTTACTATGATTTGGTAATAAAGTCATTGAAGTTATCAATGTGCCTCATAATGATTCTTTCTATGCATTATGATAATGAACTTTAAGAAATATATGTGGTAAATATTATTAAGATTACATTGAGGTACTCCTTGGAAGTGTTCAGCCCATGGTACTTCTAAAAGGTTAAAACAGGGGCACCTGGGTGGCTCAGTGGGTTAAAGCCTCTGCCTTTGACTCAGGTCATGATCTTGGGGTCCTGGGATCGAGCCCCACATTGAACTCTCTGCTCAGCGGGGAGCCGCTTCCCCTCTCTCTCTCTCTCTCTGCCTGCCTCTCTGCCTGCTTGTGATCTCTGTCAAATAAATAAATAAAATAAAATCTTTAAAAATAAATAAATAAATAAAAGGTTAAAACAAATATTTCTCTACTATGTTTCAACTGAGCACTTCTAGTTTGATTTTATGATTGATAGTTTTCTTCAAATATTTACTGGATATTTTTCGTTTTAGCATGTTTTCTCTACACATTGACAAATGAGTAAATGTGGGTTAGTCTTAATACGAGTCTACAAACCTGCTTTAGTAATTATAGTCACTCTCCTCAGTTCACTGTTTTTCCTAGATTATACAGCAAATGTGGTATGTAAGAACATTCACTGTTCTGAGGCCCTGATTTAAAAGAGATAAATAAATGAGGTCTACCTGGGCATCCCTGATTAAAAGCTCTAAACTGTGAGTGTATCTTCAGTTGAAGTCACGGGCTTAAGATTTTAACCTAATTTGTGTTTAACTCTCTTAAGTGTGATGGAACATAAGTCCATTAAAACCAAAGGGGAATGATTTCTCTTCAAAGGCTCTTGGCATGTTGTTCTGGCATAAACATAACATTGAGAAGTCCCTTGCTGATCTCCCTAATTTCACTCCCTTTCCGGATGAGTGGACAGTGGAAGATAAAGTCCTGTTTGAACAAGCCTTTAGTTTTCATGGGAAGAGCTTTCACAGGATTCAGCAAATGGTATGGTAATTTTAGTTTTATTGTAATTCGTGCCTGAAAGATTTGCTATTATTAAACACTTCCCAATTCTTAAAAACAAAAAAGTTTTCAGTCTAATTTTAATGTTTAAAAGTATTTGATACTTCAGATACCTATATATTTGTATATACCCTATTTTTGATAACCACTCAACTGCATGACAGTTATGTACTATTTCATCATAATTTTTTGTTATGATTTAAATATATGTGTATTAAATGTGGTTCTAGGAAAAAAATCACAATTTCATTTTTATTTTAAATGTTTTCATTTTTTAACATTAAGGTTTTCTAATATATTCTTTTGAATATGAAAATCAATTTTAAAAAATTCTGTATTTCAATATTATACAGGCACTATTGTTTTTAAGGAGAAAAACTCTTTATTTCTAGTTTTTAAATTTTTAGTATTGTGTCAAAAGAATATAAACCTGAGAAGTTGCTGCATTAGAATCTCTTAACCTGAATGGATGAAAATTAGATAATGTTTGCAAATATATCTAAGTATTGAAGAGAGCCTTTTTGATTGGGTGTATGTGTCCTCGTTTGCCAGTATGACAAATCAGTGCATGATTAGTCATTTTAATACCCAGAGACTTTATTTGGTAGCTAAAGTCTGATTTTTATTATTTATCATCTTAAAACCTAGAGTTAAGACAATAATTTAAAAAATTCATTGTCAAAAATTGAACAGCTTTTCTTGAAAACATGATTCTAAGTGACAGAAGCCAGCATAAAAGGTCATATAATGTATGAGCCCATTTATATGAAATGTCCAGAATAGACAAATCCATAGAAATAGAAAGTAGATTACTTGTTGCCTGAGACTGGGGTAAGGGAAGATCAGAGCATGACTACTAATGTTTCTTTTTGAACTTATGAAAATGTCTGGAATTACGTAGTGATGTTTGCATAACTTAGTGAATATGCTAGAAACCACTGAATTGTACATTTTAAATTGGTAAATTTTGAGGTATGTTAATTGTGTATTAGTTTTAAAATTTCAATTTACAGAGGTGGGAAGAGAAGAGTAACTCTTTAAGAAAAACAAATACTCAAAGCTAACATTGTCCTGGGGACATCCGGGTGCATTGTTTACCGTGTTTGTGACACTCTTGTCTCCCCTTTCTTCTTGGAACAAATAGGAATATTCAGAAATGTCAATGACATAGGTGTGGTGGGTTACTATGACTATAACAGTACTTTTTAGTTCTATAATTCATAAATATACCCATGAAAATATTTTTAATCTATGCCTTTAAGCATCATGGAATAGTATCAGAAATATTATTCATTCTGTTAATCAGAATTTGTGAATTAAACTTGCTGATGTTAACATGACTTTTTTTTTCAAGCTTCCAGATAAGACAATTGCTAGCCTTGTAAAATATTACTATTCCTGGAAAAAAACTCGATCCAGGACAAGCTTGATGGATCGCCAGGCTCGTAAACTAGCCAATAGACATAATCAGGGTGACAGGTAGGTTGGATGCCTTTATATAGTTACATTGTTAGGACACTTACTGAATTGTTTACACTTTTTAAGGCAGAAAAATTATCACAACACATTGTAAATACTTCTTAACCTTTCATTCAAGATGTTTTGTTTCTGGCAGGAAGAGTTGAGTGATCAGAAGTCTTAATAGTAAGGACTTTAACTGTTAATTGTAGTCAGCAGACACTACGACTGTGTTGTATGTGAGCTGTGTTTAACTCTACTTTCAAGTGCTTCCTTTTAGTACTGATGTATTCAGTACATATGTTTAGAATACATTAAGAAACACAGTCTCTAGAACATGCTCTTTCCATAATTGCCTGAGCGTAATTACCTGACTAACTGAAGTCTGCATTATTGTAGCTGTATGTTTCCGGTGGTATAAAACCATTCTGCTTACTGGTGTTTATCTTTATCCTCCAACTGGAGAGATGAAATAATCAGTACTATATCAAATTAATATATGTGTTCTCTTTCCCAAATGGTATTCTTTCTAAATATCTATCCTATTGGGTTTCTGCTTTTTAGGTATACATGTTTGCTAACATGATTCTATATACCCAAAAAGATAAATATTTCTAAACACTACGGCAGTCTAAATTATAGGAGGTAATCTTCCCAAGAACACTCTTGTTTTTTTGGAAAATGTCTAGTGAAATTATTAGCAAGGTATATTGCAATTTGATAAACCCCTGGAATAGAATAAAAAAGGGAATTAAGTTTACTAATCTTTGTTTCTTCTCAGTGATGATGATGTGGAAGAAACACACCCAATGGATGGAAATGATAGTGATTATGATCCAAAAAAAGAAGCCAAGAAAGAGGTAATGGTGATCATTAGAATGCTTGTAATTGTTCTACAAATCCATGCAAAGAAGAATGAACTATACTTCATGTTAAGAAAAACATTTTTATATCATAGTGTAGGAAGTAGTAAATTTCGATGTTAGAGGGTTTTGGAAAAATATCTAGGACTACCAGTTAGCCAGTAGTTTAAATAATTATTGGGTTATCTCATCCACTCAGAAGTATAAAAGCCCTGTCACAATCGCTAGTCCTTAATCCAGAGAAAAGATGGATTAGATGTTATAGTATGAGTATAATAGAGTATAAAATTAAGCTTTCTGGTTTTGTTACCCAGTTTTTCTTAAAAACACTTGGCTTGGTCCGTATTATAGCAAATTAAAAATTAAAAATTAGATCTCCCTCAACTTAAGATGAGGTTACATCCCAGTAAACTCATCATAAAGTGAAAATATTGTAAGTCAGAAATGTATTTAATATACCTAATCTAGCAAACATCATCACTTAGCCTAGCCTACCTTAAACATGATCATAACATTCATTAGCCTATAGTTGGGCAAAATGATCTAACACAGAGCATGCTTTATAATAAAGTGTTGACTATTTCATATAGTTGAATACTGTAGTGAAAGTGAAACACAGAATGGTTGTAAATATACACAGTGGTTGTCAGTGTATGGGTTGTTTTTATGTCCACTTGGCTGACTGGGAGCTGCAGCTCACTGCCATTGCCTAGCATAATGAAAGAGCATTTTACTGCATACTGCTAGCTTGGAATAAGAAGAAAATTCAAAGTACAGTTTCTGTTGAGTGCCTGTGACTTTCACACCATCATAAAGTTGAAAAATTGTAACCAGAACAATTATAAGTTGGGGATGATCTGTAGTAGTGGTATACTGACAGCAGTGAAAGTAGAAACAAAGGAAGAGGTGGAAGAATGCCCAACTAGAAAAGCACTCCTGTTCCTCTAAATGATGATGATAATGATGATGATGATTTACAATCACTAGGAAAGGGGCGCCTGGGTGGCTCAGTGGTTAAAGCCTCTGCCTTCTGCTCAGGTCATGATCCCAGGATCCTGGGATCGAGCCCCACATCGGGCTCTCTGCTCCGAGGAGAGCCTGCTTCCTCCTCTCTCTCTGCCTGCCTCTGCCTACTTGTGATCTCTGTCTGTCAAATAAATAAATAAAATATTTTTTAAAAAATCACTAGGAAAGGCTAAATTGATATACCGACTCATTTATATAGGTAAGGATTTACATATTGTGAAAAATAGATCAAATATTGAAGGGTAAAGTCTTGTGAGGTATAGACATCTGTGACATAGTGAAGATCGAAATTGGGAGACAGAATGTACCTTCATCTTATTTAATGACCACCATTCCTCAATGCCATTGGCCCATCCTGGTCCTTGTCATCATCTTAAACTCTTTTATTAAGTGGCATTTTAAAGATCCTACTCTTACCTCAGTTTGTTATTTTACTAATTTTCCTACTACTGCTGAATGTTCCCAAATTACTTGATTCTTTCATTTTTTCTCAATCTGCCTTGTTTCTCTGAGCCATAGACCTAGTGATCAACTACTTAAATTGCTGTCTTCCCTGTATCTCTCTTATATCCCTGTCTTCCCTGTATCTCTCTTATATCCCTAGTATTAAGTCCCCATTTCCCTATCCTCTGCTATACCTTCCGAACCTGTGAACCCACAGTGCTGGGTCTATTGCTATTCTTGGTCTGAGAGGCACAGCAGGAGAAAATGGCATAATCATGTAAATTGTTGCTACTTAGATAAAATGGCTTCAGATCTTAGTGCAGTCCTTATGTCTGTCAGTGTTTAACTTCTGAGCCTCAGTGTTTTCCCTTGGTAAAATGAAAATAATAGGATTATTTGGGAATCAAAGAGGTAATATATACAGAAGCACTTCTTAGAGTATTAGAGAGAGTATGAACTCTCTCCTGTGCTTTATCTTGAATTGACACCACTTCCTTATTTTTCTTTAAATCTATTGAAATACTCGTTGGGGTTCCCTGTTTCACCTGGCTATCCCTTTGTGGTAAGCCTTTGAAGAGCAAGAATGATATATATGCGTTTGGTCTTTTGTTTGGCCTAATAAATCTTGAGTAAAATGTACTACTTTTTATTCATTATTTGAGCAGGTATTCTGAACTTGGATCCCTTTTTACACATCACCTACCATCTCTCCACTCACCTGCAAAAACTTGCCTGATAATCTCAGAGAGAAAATATCAAGCAGGAAGTCCTTTAAATTCCAGCCCTTCTCCCTGACCTCTGTGCTACTTTACTACCCTTTTCATCTGAACATGTTTATACTTAGAACATTAAAATTACTGTATTTTGCCCACTAGGCTATACACTTTTTGAAGTCAGAGACTGAATTACATTGTACATCTTGTATCTCCCAGCACTTTACATAGTACTCCTTGTCCACCTCCTTACCAATATTTGACACGATCAGACTTTGAAAAATCTTACAGATTTATTTTTTTTAAAGATTTTATTTGACAGAGATCACAAGTAGGCAGAGAGGCAGGCAGAGAGTGGGGGTGGGGGCGGGGAAGCAGGCTCCCTGCTGAGCAGAGAGCCCAATGTGGGGCTCAGTCCCAGGACTCTGGGATCATGACCTGAGCCAAAGACTTGAGGCTTTAACCTACTGAGCCACCCAGGTGCCCCTTACAGATCTATTAATAGAAATGATACTCGGGAACATTTACTGAGTAAAGTCTGCCTGAATGCCTCTCTCTCATAGTAACAAAGGTCCTTTCTCTTGTTTGATCCTATCTGTCCCTTCATGTCAGAACTACAATTTTTCCCATCAGTTATCCCTCTCTAATGCCATATTTTCAACCTTTTCATTGCAGCCCAAATTATGCTCATATCTTCCACGTAAAAATGTAACTATCTCTCTACCATCCAGAAAAAACTCTACTCCTTCCTACTACTTCACTTTTGACTTTGCTTCAGTCAGGCTTCTTTTTTTCACTTCACTGAAACAGCTGAGAGATGTCAACCTAACTGCCACGTCCAGTGATTCATTGTATTCTGCTCGCGCTTTCTGTATCATTTCAAGTTACTAACCACTCCCTTTTCCCTGAAAATCTCTTCTTTGACTTTTGTAACATGATTCTGTGATTTTTCCCCCTGCCCCCAGCCAGTGGCCTATTTTATTTTTCAGATTTTATTTAAATTCTAGTTGTTAAAATATAGTACAGTATTGGTGGTTCTGTGATTCTTGCCTACTTTTTAATTTTTAAAAATTTTTTATAGATTTTATTTATTAGAGAGAGAGAAAAAAAGGTAGTGTGAGGGGCAGAGGCAGAAGCAGACTCCCCAATGAACAGGGAGCCCGATGTGGGATCTGGGGCTCAATCCAGGGCTCTAGAATCATGACCTGAGCTGAAGGCAGACACTTAACTGACTGAGCCACCCAGGTGCCCTTTGTCTACCTTTTTAACTGTTGTGTCTCAATTTTAGTAACTTTTTTTCTTTGTTATTATTTTATAGTATACTATTCTATACTTTCTTAATTCTGTTCTTTTTATTGTTGTTTTTAATTTTTTCTCTCAAATAACTGTAAATTTTGTCCTTTATGTTTTATACAACTGCCTTACTTTTAGGTTTTCATCTCTTCTCTGAATTATTGGAATTTTCTGTCTTCTGTCCTGGTCTCCACATTCTCCACACCACCCCGTTCCAGTCTGTTCTTTAACCCTGTTGCCAAAGCAATCTTTCTAAAACTGAATTTTCTGCTTGCAACCCTCCCATGGCTTTGTCTGTAGGATTAGGATAAAACACAAAGCTCTCTAGTGAGACATTCCCCACCCCACCCCACATATTTCAAATTACTAACAGTGTTTTAGAAAAGTTGTTTAGTTCCCTGGCTTTTGTCCTGTATTATGATGGTTCTTTTTTTCTGGGAGTCTCTGCATTCACAAATCTGCCTAGGAAATTCCTCATAACTCTGTTAAGATGTAACTTCTTTATGAACTCTCTCCTATGCTTTATCTTGAATTGACACCACCTCCTTATTTTTCTTTAAATCTATTGAAATACTTGTTGGGGTTCCCTATTTCACCTGCCTATCCCTTTGTGGTAAGCCTTTGAAGAGCAAGAATCCTATCTACAGAGCCTGAAACATAGTTAGCATTCTGTTAGATTTACTATAATGAATGTGAATACACATTATAAACTTGTTGTTTACTGTCCAAATGTAAGAGATTAGGGACTTGAGTTATCTAGAGAACTTATGTATGTGTAATACTGTTCTGTCCAACTATGCGAGATGATATATATGCATTTGGCCTTTTGTTTGACTGTGATCTCATACTATTAGCATAAGGAAAGTATAAGTTAAACAATGTCAAAAGGAGGGTGACTGGGTGGCTTAGTAGGTTAAGTGTCTGCTTTCAGCTCGGGTCATGATCCAGCCCCATGGTGGCAGGCTCCCAGTTCTTACGGGGAGTCTGCTTCTCCCTTTGCCCTTCCCTGCTGCTTGTGCTCTCTTTCTTTCTCTCAAAGAAATAAATAAAATCTTGAAAAAAAATGTTAACAGGAATCCTCCAGATTGTGGTTCAGGGCAGGTACTGTATTGTCAGCAGCTTCATTCATTCCTCTGTTCTTTCACAAATCATAGGGACACAGGAAGGAGTGATATTATATTATTGCCTTTAACACAGATCTGCATACCTGCTTCTGCATGTTATTGACACATTATGTAGAATTTTAATAAACTTTTAAAAATTGTGAACTATATAGTATCATAGAGTATGCAGAGTTTAAAGAAGAATAAAATGGCCAGTATCTCCTCACTGAGCTTAAGAAACAGAAGTCCTGTGTGTGTGTTTTCCTTAATTGTACCCCTCGCCCTTCTCTCCAGAGAGAACCTCTATCCTGAAAAGGGAACCCTATCCTGAACTGTATCCATTATTTACTTTTTTTTGTAGTTTTATCACACGTGTGTGTCTCTCTGACCAACCATAATTCAGTTTTGTCCATTTCAAATTTTATTTAAATGGAATCATATTATGTATGTTTTTCAGCTATTCACATTTTGTTGTTGTTGTCTAGCATGTTTTTGCAATTCATTTTCATTGCTATACTAGGTGTTCCATTGTATGTGTATGCCACAACTTACCTGTTTCTTATCAAGGGATATCACTTCCAGTTTATTATTATCATACACAATACTGATGAGAATATATCCTGAATACACATACATAAGAATTCCTTTGGAATAGTGCCTCTCAGGTTTAGTAGGTTTTGTATTGTCCCCATGAGGGGCATTTAGAATTATGGAGGGGTTTTTCATTATTATAGTGGCATGGTAGGAAAGGCATGCCAACTCTCCTGAAATGCACAGCACATTAGGGATTATGCCACCAGTGACTTATTGAGTAAATACTACCCTTGGAGTATTTGGAATGGAATTACTCTAGAGTATTAACCATGTTCATATTTGCCGTTACCTAGTAAAGTTGACTCTTGAACAGCACAGGTTTAAACTGCATGGGTCTTCTTTCATACAGACGTTTTCAGTATGTACAATACTGTAGATTTATTTTCTTTTCCTTAAGATTTTCTTCATAACATTTTCTTTTTTCTGGCTAAGTTTATTTTAAGAATATGGTATACAGGGGCACCTGGGTGGCTCAGTGGGTTAAAGCCTCTGCCTTCAGCTCAGGTCATGGTCCCAAGGTCCTGGGATTGAGCCCTGCACTGAGCTCTCTGCTCCGCAGGGAGCCTGCTTCCTCCCCTCTTTCTCTGCCTGCCTCTCTGCCTACTTGTGATCTCTCTCTTTGTCAAATAAATAAATAAAATCTTTAAAAAAAAAAAAAAGAATATGGTATATAATATATACAACAAAAAATGTGTTGATCCATTGTGTTGTCAGTAAGCCTTCTGGTCAATAGTAGGCTATTAGTAATTAAGTTTTTGAGGGGTCAGTGCCCCCATCCCCCACATTGTTCTAGGGTCAGTTGGGCCATGAGAGTACTTATAATCCACTTCCTTGCCAATACTTGATATAATCAGACTTAATATGTTATAAATCTAATAGTATGAAGTGGTATCATTGTGTTCTCAATTTCATCAGATTACTAATGAGGCTGAATATTTTTCCATCTGTTTATTGTCTATTATTGTGTCTTTTTAAAGAAAAATCCTATTTTTATTTATTTGCCTATTTTTTACCTCCTTTCCTATGGGATTGTTTTTATCTTTTTTTTAAAGACAGAATGAATAAAAGTTCATTTTCTTACTGAGTTCCTTATGCATTGTGGATACTGATCCCTTAGTTAAATGTGTTGCATAGCTTTTAGCAGTTTGTAGCTTTTTACTCTCTTTACATGCTTTTGATGAACAACTATTACATCAGAAGCATGTACAGATTCTATTTGTGTTCTTTTATATTTTCAAACTTAACCTTTAAGTTTTGCTTTTTACATTTAAGTCCTTGATCTGTCAGTAGTTAAGATTGGTTCATGTGAGGTAGAAATCCATTTTTACTTGTGTTTCCTAATACGGAAGTGAGTTCCTCTCTTTCAGCTGGTCTACAGTGACAGCTTTATCATATATGAGGTTTTTATATATGCATGACTATTTATTCTGCTCCTCTTGTCAGTCCTACAAGATCTTAATTGCTGTAGCTTTATGATAAGTCTTGATGGCTGTTAGGGTATAAGTCCCACTGCTTGGTGGTGGTTTTTGAGGAGTAAGTAGTTGGCTAATTCTTGGACCTTTGCTCTTAAAGCTTATCCATTCCTAGAAAAGCCCTAATAAATACTCCATTGACATACAGGGAGAAAAGAGACCTTTGTGTAATATATTTGTAGATTGCATTTCCTATGAAGAGATTTATGTTTTCTGAAAATAGTTCTATTTCTTTTTAATTCTTACATGCCTTTTATTTCTTCCCTTACTGAACTAGATTCACCTTTATAATGTTGAAGAGAAAGTTAGGATAACAAATATTTTTACCTTATTCCTAATTTTAGAATGGTTTTTATGTTTCAGTATCAACTAGAATATAATTGAAAGTTTTCAATGCACTTACATGACTGGTAGTTAATATGCTGGCTGCCAAAGGGCATTCCTCTCTAACCTGGTAGTCTGTGAGTAATCTGGCTTCTTACCATGGGTTGGTTTTCTCCAAAGCATTCATTCCAAAAGCACTAAGTGGAAACTACCCAGCCTCTTCTGGCCTAGCCTTGGAAGTTATTCAACATCACTTCTGCTGCATTCTGTGTGTTACTGTGAGTTACTGAAGTTGATCCAGAATCAAGGGGAGGAAATATAGATCCCACTTCTCAATGGCTGGAATGTTGAGGATTTTGATGACATATTTTGAAACCTCAAGCCTAGAATACAAAATTTTCATAAATGTTTTTCCATGTGTGTTTGAGAAGAAAATTTTAAATTCTTTTAAAATTTAAATTTAATTTTTAAATTTAAAATTTAAATTCTTTTAGTTACAGGGTTCTGTGTCTATTAATTGTGTCTGGTCAGTTCTGTGCTTGAAATCTGTGTTCCTTTACTGCTTGCCTTGCTGGTGTGGTTTTGTTACCTGCTTATCTGATCATTAATTGAGAGGTGACACTCTTTATATTTCATAGCTGTTGCTATGCATAGAATAGAAGTCTAGAGTTGTTTTATTTTGCTACTGAATTGAACTTTTTATCAGTGTGTGTCTTTAGAAGAATCCATTTCAAACCCAGGTCTCAAAAATTTTTACATATTTTGTAATGTCTTCTGTCTGATATAACTCTGCCATCTTTCTTTCATTTATTATTTGCCTGGTTTATCTTAATTATTTTCTTTCAATATTTCTGTGTCCTCCCAATTTAAGTGTGTCTCTTTCTGGGGAAAATACTGGTAGGATTTTATAACCTGTCTGGAGAGTCTAGTCCCTGTGTATCAGTCATGAGCACTGATCTGTATATTTTTGTTCTTTCTCATTTTTACCTTTTATTTGACTTGCCTTTTCTAGTTTTCCCCTCCTTCATGGCTTGCTCTTTTCTTCTTTCTTTCTTTTTTTTTTTCCCTTGCATTAAGACTCAGTCATCTCCAGTTCCACTTTTTTATTCTCTGCTAGTTTGGGTTGTTATAGAAATATATTTCTATTCTTATTGTATACCCTGGAAATTTTTCTTGTGTATTTAACTTAAAGTCTAATATTGTTTTTTTTTAATGACTTCATGATTAATATTGGCCCTTTAAATGCTTTGACTTCAGTCACTGCCCTCCTGATATGTATGCAGTTTTTATCCTATTTTAGTTACACCTTATTTTTTTAAATCTCTCAAATATAGAGTCAATGTTTATTTGTATCTACATACATGTTTAAAATTTATTCATTATTCTTTCTTGAATATATTAGACCTTTCTTCAAAAATCATTTCCCTTTTCCTGAAATATATCTTACACAGGTTAATTTAGTGAGAGTCTGTTACTAATAAATAGTTTTGGTGTCTATTTCATTTGAAGATAATATTCTACTACTTCTGATATTGGTCATTCCTGCAGAAAAGTCTGCTGCCAGTCTAATTATCATTCCTTTGAATTTGTGTTTTTCTCTTTCTCTGCTTTTATGGTCTCTTTTTTGTCTTTAGTAGTGTTTCACTTTAAAATATTTGACTGGGTTTTTGGTTTAGTTTTGTTCTGTTTTTGTTTTTTTTTGTAAATTTGTTTTGGATTCATCATAATTCTTGAGTCCTATGTCTTAAGTTCTGTAGAATTCTCATTTGTTGCCTCTTTGAATATTGTCTTCCTCATTCTCTCTATTCTTTCTTTTGGGAATCCTTTTAGAAATCTAATGAAGTTTCACATGTCTCTTAACCACTCAGTTTCCATCATTTTTGTCTTTCCATATTTTTGCCCTGCATTGTGGTAATTTTTATCATATGTACATTCTAAGTCACTATTGTTCTTTTGAGTTCTGTCTAATCTGCTAAGTAATCCATCCACTGAGTTTCTAATCTTACTTAATAATATTTTTAAATTTCTAGATGTTCTGTTTGGTTCTTTTGCATATCTGCTTAGTCAGTTTTGATAGACTCCTAAAAGAATATTCCATATATTCAATTCTGTCATTTATCTCTTTATGCACATGTAACACATTTATTGTAGTCCCTTTATCCAGTAACTCTAATATCTACAGTCATTGCAGATCTAATTCTATAGTTTGCTTCTGCCATCTCTCACTCATGGGGCTTGTTTAGCAGTTTGTGGTTGGGAAATCATTTTCTTTGGAAGATACTTGTAGAAAATCTTTGTGACGGGGTTTAAAATGAATTCTTCTAGAGACACTTTGCTTTTGCTTTTGCTAAGTGTCTGAAGATCTTACTAACCTGAGACACTTTAAATTTCTTTTTTTTTTTTTTAATTTGTTTATTTGTGTATTTACAGCATAACAGTGTTCATTGTTTTGGCATCACACCCAGTGCTCCATGCAGTACGTGCCCTCCCTAGTACCCACCACCTGGTTCCTCAACCTCCCACCACCCCCCCGCCCCCCCCGCGCCCCGCCGCCCCTTCAAAACCCTCTGGTTGTTTTTCAGAGTCCATAGTCTCTCATGGTTCATCTCCCCTTCCAGTTTCCCTCCACTCCCTTCTCCTCTCCATCTCCCCATGTCCTCCATGTTATTTGTTATGCTCCACAAATAAGTGAAACCATATGATACTTGACTCTCTCTGCTTGACTTATTTCGCTCAGCATAATTTCTTCGAGTCCTGTCCATGTTGCTACAAAAGTTGGGTATTCATCCTTTCTGATGGAGGCATAATACTCCATTGTGTATATGGACCACATCTTCCTTATCCATTCATCCGTTGAAGGGCATCTTGGTTCTTTCCACAGTTTGGCGACCGTAGCCATTGCTGCAATAAACATTGGGGTACAGATGCCCTTCTTTTCACTACATCTGTATCTCTGGGGTAAATACCCAGCAGTGCAAGTGCAGGGTCATAGGGAAGCTCTATTCTTAATTTCTTCAGGAATCTCCACACTGTTCTCCAAAGTGGCTGCACTAACTTGCATTCCCACCAACAGTGTAAGAGGGTTCCCTGTTCTCCACATCCTCTCCAACACACGTTTCCTGTCTTGCTAATTTTGGCCATTCTAACTGATGTCAGGTGGTATCTCAATGCGGTTTTAATTTGAATCTCCCTGATGGCTAGTGATGATGAACATTTTTTCATGTGTCTGATAGCCATTTGTATGTCTTCATTGGAGAAGTGTCTGTTCATATCTTCTGCCCATTTTTTGATATGATTATCTGTTTTGTGTGTGTTGAGTTTGAGAAGTTCTTTATAGATCCTAGATATCAACCTCTTGTCTGTACTGCCATTTGCAAATATCTTCTCCCATTCCGTGGGTTGCCTTTTTGTTTTGTTGACTGTTTCCTTTGCTGTGCAGAAACTTTTGATCTTGATGAAGTCCCAAAAGTTCATTTTTGCTTTTGTTTCCTTGGCCTTTGGAGACATATCTTGAAAGAAGTTGCTGTGGCTGATATCGAAGAGGTTCTCCTCTAGGATTCTGATAGAGTCCTGTCTCACGTTGCGGTCTTTTATCCATTTCGAGTTTATCTTTGTGTACGGTGTAAGAGAATGGTCGAGTTTCATTCTTCTCCATATCGCTGTCCAGTTTTCCCAGCACCATTTATTGAAGAGACTGTCTTTTTTCCATTGAATATTTTTTCCTGTTTTGTCGAAGATTATTTCACCATAGAGTTGAGGGTCCATATCTGTGCTCTCCACTCTATTCCACTAGTCTATGAACAAATCGATAAGAGAAGAGAGAAGAACCACATGGTCCTCTCAATTGATGCAGAAAAAGCATTTGACAAAATCCAGCATCTGTTCCTGATGAAAACGCTTCAAAGTGTAGAGATAGAGGGAACATTCTTGAACTTCATAAAATCTATCTATGAAAGACCCACAGCAAATATCATCCTCAATGGGAAAAAGCTTGCAGCCTTCCCGTTGAGATCAGGAACACGACAAGGATGCCCACTCTCACCACTCTTGTTCAATATAGTATTAGAAGTCCTAGCAACAGCAGTCAGACAACAAAGAGAAATAAAAGGTATCCAAATTGGCAAGGAAGAAGTCAAACTCTCTCTCTTCGCAGATGACATGATTCTTTATATGGAAAACCCCAAAGACTCCATCCCCAAACTACTAGAACTCATACAGCAATTCAGAAACGTGGCAGGATACAAAGTCAATGTACAGAAATCAGTGGCTTTCTTATACACTAACAATGAAAATACAGAAAGGGAAATTAGAGAATCGATTCCATTTACTACAGCACCAAGAACCATAAGATACCTGGGAATAAACCTAACCAAAGAGGTAAAGGACCTGTACTCGAGGAACTACAGAACACTCATGAAAGAAATTGAAGAAGACACAAAAAGATGGAAGACTGTTCCATGCTCTTGGATTGGAAGAATAAACATTGTTAAAATGTCTATACTGTCTAGAGCAATCTATACTTTTAATGCCATTCCGATCAAAATTCCACTGATATTTTTCAAAGAGCTGGAGCAAATAATCCTAAAATTTGTATGGAATCAGAAGAGACCCTGAATTGCTAAGGAAATGTTGAAAAACAAAAACAAAACTGGCAGTATCACGTTACCCCGATTTCAAGCTTTACTACAAAGCTGTGATCACCAAGACAGTATGGTACTGGCATAAAAACAGACACTTTAAATTTCTGATTTGGGATTTTTTAGGCCAGACAATTCATATAAATTTAGTCCCCAAACCAGCTTTAGTGTAGGCCTGTGATTAGGGATTCTCAGGGACGACTTTTTGGGTATTTTTGCTTGTCATTCAGCTAAGGATGAGGTAGGCACGTTTTTCTTTGATCATCCTCTTCCTCAACAAGACAGGAGTGTTTTTTGTTTTTTGGTTTTTTTTCCTATTTCATACAATGATGGGTTTCCCTGACAGGGTTCTGGCTTTATCTCCTGTGACTTACACCTATTGTCCATTGAAGCCTGGGCCTTAGGCATATGCCAGCTCCTTCATACTCACTTATATCCTTAGATTGTGGCTTTCTCATTATTTCTGGTCTCTGAGGAATTTTCTCACTTCACTGCCACCTCAGAATTAAATTTTTAAAGATATTTTAAAAAAATACTTGGTCCAGTAATTTTAGAAGTACTACACTGGGAGGAATTTCCTTGAACATCAAATTTGCCGTGTGTTGTTTTGAGTTAGTTGTTAAGCAGTGAAGTGGATTATGTTTCATTATACAGTTGTTTTTATGATTTTTTCTTAGAGTTCCTTTTCTAAAAAACTGGAACATTAAATCTTATCGGTTGAAATTAGGTTGGTCTTCAACCTAATGGGCACTGTTTCAAATGGATTCCTGTCTCAGAAGCACAGAATAACATCGTATTTTTATATCACAGTTTAAGAATATTACAAGTAATAATGAAATCCTACTTAAGAGTTCATGGTCCTTATTATTCTAACTGTCCTAACTTCCTTCAAAATACAAATTCACATTCTATTTTATTCACAGATAAATAGATTTAGAGTTTAGAAATGTCAAGATTAGGATATTTCTGTATCCTTTTTAATCTTCAGAGGCATAGTTCTCTTTCAACAACTGAAGTGAGAATGAAGTGTTATCTGCCACTTGTCATAATTCTAATTGGCCCCTTTTTAATTTTCCTTAAAAACTTTGCGCTTCATAAGTTAACAGCTTTTCTGTTTTATAAGCACTTTATTGCTGAGGGAAAATATATTCCATCTTGAAGCAAACAAGAATAGATTAGAGTCTAATTTTTTCATTTGTTTATAGTCCTCTAGGCTAGAAACCAAACATTTTATTGAGTGGATATATCAAGGATACATTATGTTGTCTATTCCCGAGTTGGTGAGTGCTGTGTGTGTGTGTACTTGTACATAATATAATTGGTTAGAAGTATTTTTTAGGTGTACTTAGTGTAGCAGATACTTCCAGTAATAGGCTTTCTTTGGTTTATACATAATGACCTATTATTCTGTCTTTATTCTTCTAGGGTAATACTGAGCAACCTGTCCAAACCAGCAAGATTGGACTTGGAAGGAGAGAGTATCAGAGTTTACAACACCGCCATCATTCTCAGCGTTCTAAGTGCCGTCCCCCTAAGGGCATGTATTTAACCCAGGAAGATGTGGTAGCTGTTTCCTGTAGTCCCAATGCAGCCAACACCATCCTGCGGCAACTGGACATGGAGCTGATCTCTTTAAAGCGCCAGGTAGTCTATAAAAATCATATTTTTAATAATTCTGTCTATTCTGTTCATCCATTTTTAAAACCTCAGTAAACTAAGTTTTCTACAGATTTTCTCAGCTACCCACTTACATAAGCTCCACTCTTTAAAATTTGCTTTGTTTCCAAATTCAAAGATGCCTCTGTCTATTCTAAATTTGGATCCCAGCATTGTTACTGGTTAGCTCTGTGATATTGGGAAATAATAGAATTTCTCTGAGCTTCAGTTTTATATCTATGAAATTAAGGATAAAATACTCATACATCTCTTGCAGGTTGTTAGGAGTTGGTTGAGATGTTACTGGCAGATTGTTGAGCTGAGTCTGGCACATTTTGAATGCTCAGTGAATAATGGCTGCTCTCTTCATCCTCCTTATTATCACCAATAGTAGCTGCCGTGGTATTATTAATGTATCATCATCATAAACAGGTTAATCATGGTTAAGAGTCAAGATCTAGGGTCAGTGAATGTAAATTTTAACCTTAGCTACATTGTCTAGCTCCTTGGGGAAGCTGGTTATCTTTTTTTTTTTTTTAATTTTTATTTATTTTTAAAATTTCTTTTTAGTGTCTGGTTAATTCTTCTTAACTCAGCTTCCTCATCTTGAAATGTAGATAATATTATGATGCTTGGGAGAAATTAAACAGGATAATATATGGAAAGTTCTTACAACAGTGCATAGCACATATTAAGTACTCAACTAATGGTTGCTCTTTGGTCGCTGGCCTTTTTAGTCACGTTTTCCCCCCCTCATTTTCAGATACAGATAGGTTTCTATTGTTTTCCCTATCCCTTAGACCTAGTAACTCTTCTAAGTCTGTGCTTTCTTGGTCTGTATCAAGCAGTCTTACACTATATGCCAGTGACTTCTGAATCTACTTCTCAGGCTGTGACTTTTCTCCCAAGTTCTGTATTGCTGTATCTCTAGCTACCTGCTAGGCATCTCATCTTGCCCCTAAAAGATGGTTTTTCTCTGTTCCCTATCTGTTGAAACATGAGAATCCACTTTGATTTATCTCTTATTATCACATCTCCCAACACACAAATTCAAGTAGTAAACTAGTTATATAAGTTTACCTGAGAATTTTTATTTAAATTAGTCCCCTTATTTTTAATCCCATCCTTACTACCTTTGTTCAGGTCTTTATAACCTCTTATCTGACAATAACTGTCTTGTGGCTTCTCCTTGCTGTTCACTTTCGCTATAGCTCCATGCTACACATTGTTGTCTATGTTATCTTCTTAAAGTACTGGTATGATCAAAATCATTCATTTTGAAGCTCTTCATTAATTTCTACTTGCCTTTTGCAGGTTACAGTGGAGATAGATAGGAATTGATCAAAAGGTCTTGTTAAATTTAAAATTCGTTGTGAATTAAGAAACCACTGAAGGATTTTAGAGAGAGGTGTAACATTGTCTTATTTATATTTTCAACTGTATCCCTTTGCATTTTTTTATTTTAGTAGTTGCTGTAGGGATTACAGTATGCATCTTCAGCCTACCATATCATCCTTGCTTAGGTATTACAATGTTATCCTTAGAGTTAATATTATATTACTTTATATAAAATGTAAGAATCTTGCCACAGTATAGTATGGGATCAAGATAGTTTTTCTCTATCCCAAACATTCATATTTCTCTATCTCTTGACCCTCGTTATTCACCCAAACAGCTCTTATATTTCTCTTTTCTTATCCAACAAACTTCTTGAATAAATACCTACCATTTTAGCTTCCTCTGCTTTCTTACCATCACATATTCTCTGACTTTTCCTGTGTAATTTCTGCCCCATACACCATCCCAGTTCTACTACTGGAAAAAGCTATCTTAAGTTTATTTATTAGTCAATTGCCAGGTTTCGTGCCCTCTTCTTAGTTCTTACTTCTCTTGAATCTGTCACTGCTCATTAATATCTGACACTGACTACCGCTTCTTCCTTCTTGGAATTCCTTTCCTTTGGCTTTTATGACACCAGGCTGTCTAATGTATGTAGTAGGTCTTTGACTGAATGCTTGGCCTTTAGTTGAATAATGAATATGTGCACAATTCCCATCTTCCAAACCACAGCACTCTTTCTTTTTAGAGAATTTATAAAACACTTTGCCTGTAATATCTTTAAAAAGATTTCAAGTAGTCTTGAAGCTGTGTTAGGGGTGGCTGCAACTTTCCAGAAGATGTCGCTGTAACTTTCCAGAAGATGTGGCGGCTCTTGCCTGATCCGCTTCAGAGCTTCGGAGCTTCTTTTCTCCTGACTTCGCATGATGCTGTGAGGTTCTCTGGCCACTGCCCTCACCACTGCAGCCATGATCTTCCTCAGGGACACCCAGAAAATTGGAATGGGATTAACAGGACATAGAATATTTTTCCTTTGGAATGATTCTCTTATTTGACAAAGCACTATTGGCTGTTGGTAATGTTTTCTTTGTAGCTGCCTTGGCTTTTGTAATTGGTTTACAAAGAGCATTCAGATTCTTCTAGAAACCTAAAATGAAAGCTGTAGGGTTTTTCATGGGTGGCATATTTGTAATTCTTATTGGTTGGCCTTTGATAGGCATGGTCTTTGAAATTTATGGATTCTTTCTCATGTTCATGGGCTTCTTTACTATGGTCATTGGCTTTATAGGAAGAGTGACAGTCTTTGAGCTCATCTTGAATCTACCTGGAATTTTTTTTTAATTTATTTTTTAAAGATTTTATTTATTAAAGATTTTATTTATTTTTTTGACAGACAGAGATCACAAGTAGGCAGAGAGGCAGGCAGAGAGAGAGGAAAGGAAGCAGGCTCCCTGTCGGGCAGAGAGCCCGATGTGGGGCTCGATCCCAGGACCCTGGGACCATGACCCGAGCAGAAGGCAGAGGCTGTAACCCACTGAGCCACCCAGGCGCCCCCTTCCTGGAATTTTTAGATAAAAGTTGGAGAGAGCAACAATATGGCAGAAAGGCAAGTGAATGGAGACTCATTTAAAATATTGTATTATTTATAAAGCCCTTTGAAGAATATTCAGCACAAAATTAAGTTATATGAAATAGCTTATAAGGTTCTTTACAGAAGTTTAAAACATAGAGCCTACCAGGTACCAATAACAGTTAACCAGCAGTGAGAACTAAGTCTTCTAAGAAGTCAGTGAGCAGACTGAAGGAGGGTAATCGTGTTATAATACATACTGAAACTCTTGAAGTCAATTTTTTTTAAAAAATATTTTATTTATTTATTTGACAGACAGATTACAAGTAGGCGGAGATGCAGTGGGGGCGGGAGGGCACAGAAGCAGGCTTCCCGCTGAGCAGAGAGCCCGATGTGGGACTTGATCCCAGGACCGTGGGATCATGACCTGAGCCGAAGGCAGCGGCTTAACCGACTGAGCCACCCGGGTGCCCCACTCTTGAAGTCAATTTTTAATTGTTTTTCTGCAGTGTGGAAAATATAGCCAGCCTTGGAGAGAACTGTAGTGTCTATTTCTTTTCTTTTTCTTTTGAAGATGAAGGAACATCCATAGGCATTTGCTTTTTAGAAATGTCCACTGAAATTGCAAAAATATTTCCAGTTGCTCTGTCTCGGAAAGTAATACATGAGTTAGATTGCATAATGTCGTTTTTGTGTATTAAAACCAAGGAAAACCCAGTTTGATGAATGACCTTTTTTTTGTAAATATAGGGTTAAAATTTTTTTAATTGCTCAAAATTTTTTAAAATAGGGAGTAAAATGCACTCAGTTGCCTGTATCATACCCTATTCTTAACCCTACTACTTCACTTATAGCATATTTTTATTATAAAGGATCTTTCTTAAAACCTTGAACTCCTTTCTTGGTTAGTCATTTGATATGTAGTAAAGGTTTGCACTTTTAGGTTTACAAATTCTACTATTTTTATATCTCAGACATATCTCATATGAAGACAGTGTCCAAACTGACTCCTCTGACACCCGCACTAGTTATCTGTTCCTCCTCTGCATTCCCTGTCACGGTGATTAGCACCACATACACTCAGTTACTCAAGCCCGTGGCCAGAGTTATCCTTGATTCTTCCTTCTCCCAAATTCTCTCTATCTCTGTCTTTACAAACACATCTTAGTTTTTGTTTCCAGGTTGTTTCTTTTATCCGTCCTTGTGCCACCCCCATGATTACTTCATTCCTGCTGTTTCATTTGAAGTCCCCAGTGTTTCTCGTCTGGACTGCTAAATGCATTTTCATCTTCTTCATTCCATTCCATTCTCCAAATTATTACTGGACTTATCATTCTAAAAGGCAAATATGGTTACCTTGCTCCCTTGCTTAAAAATTCTTTAGGTCGAGGCACCTGGGTGGCTCAGTTAAGTGTTTCCATTCTGATCATGATCTCAGGGTTGTGAGATTGAGGCCAACATGAGCTCCACACACAGCACTGAATCTGCTTGTCCCTCTCCCTCAGCTCTTCCCTGCATGCATGCACATGCTCTCTCAAATAAATAAATGAATAAACAAACGAAACAAATAAATAAATATCTTTTCTTCAGTCTTTAGGCAGAATTCAAATTGTCTGTTTTGTCCCAGCATAGCTGCTTTCCTGTCTTCCTACATGCTGTTCTGCCTGAAAGGCACTTCCTGCCAAACCTTGCCTACCTGCTTAATTCTTTTTAATCCTTTGAAACTAAATTTGGGTGTCATCTCCTTTGGAAAACTTACCCTATTTTCCCTATTACCAATGTGTGTTAACATGAATACAAAATATTTGCTCTCTTTTCTTTCTTCCTCCAAGTCTATGTTAGGTGTTTTAGCTTTTCTTATATTTTTATATTTATATATTTTTATATAATATTTATATTTATATATTTGTGTAAAATATATAAATATTTTATATTTATACTTATAAATAAATATAATTATTTATCTCCCCGCTAATCTGTGAAATCCTTAAGGAATTTGCATTTACATTTTATCTTCGTGTGTATAACATGGTTGGCCAACTAACTACATTTGAATCAACCTAGATTTTTATTTTAGCTATGTTATGATCTCTGAGAAAAAAAATTCACAAGTATATATATATATACACACACACATATATATACATATATATATATAAAAAAATAAATATTTGATTGTTCATACTGGACGGAAAACAAAAAGCAAACCAAGAAAAACATGTAAACAAATGAAGAAACAAAAATCTTAATCCTTAATATTCTAGGTAAAGATTAATAATATTGCTAGTAGAATGATAGTTAAAAACTTGGCATGGTTCACATTCAGGTTCTGCTGCATCTGTCTGTAGCGTAGGGAAAGTTTCTTGACTTCTCTGTGCCCTGCCTTCCTCATCTGTAAAATGGGTACAGTAAAAGTAGAGTCAGTTCTGCTATAATGCTTATTTTGAAAACATGAATTTGTTACAACACAATTAATATACTAGGGAACAATTTGAGTATAATGTGAATTTTGCATTTGCTTATATTTTATTTTCATCAGTGGAAAACTGACCTAGCTGAGTATATATCCTAACACTTCAGATGTGTACCAGTTCTCTCTCAATTCACTACATGTTATGAACCACACACATCTTTAGTTGGCATTAACATTTTTCATTTGATTTCAAATAACCCTCCTTCTACCATTTCCCAGTAACTCACATTGTGCAACTATTTGACTCTTCTATAAGCAACCTGAGGTCTTTTCCAAGGTAAAGTGCCATCTTTATTATAGCCTTTGTAAATTTCTTTATTATTTAGAATGCATAAATCTGCTATCATTTTTATGAGGTTTCTGTCTTTTTTTTTATTTGTCACTGATGAAGTTTCTCAGTGTTGGGTCCCAGGCTCTATTTCCCCATAAGTCCTGTGGTTTTTATTATGCAGTTTTGCCTAGTAGGGTGATTTTTGAGAAGGCCTGTGTCAGGTTATAGCAGAACTGATTATGCTTACTTAACAAAGTAGTAATGAGAATTAAGTGATTTATTACATGTGAGGCACCAACAATGATGCTTAACCTAATAAACACCTAATATTATCCACTTGCATGATTATTATTCTTATTGGGATAGTTGTTATTTTTAATCAAAACATTGTAGTAATGAGCAATATTGATGGAACTTAATTCCTCTGTATACCATTTGTCTTATAACAGACATTGTTAAAAAATACTCAGATACTATAATTTGTAGACTGTTTATTGGCCTACTAGAGATATATTAGTTATACATATATAATTAGTTAATATATATAGTTTTTTGATGTGATATTAGTTGCGTGGCCCCAAGTGTGATATAATGTAATTGTCCTCCTGAAATAAAATTTAAGATGGATTTGGTATATATCCTTTTCACTTACTGAGTACTCATATGTTTACCTAAGAATGAGATCTGATTCATATTTTGGGTTATTTTTTTGAAGGTTCAGAATGCTAAACAAGTAAACAGTGCACTTAAACAGAAAATGGAAGGTGGAATTGAAGAATTCAAACCTCCTGAGGTATGTTATTGAAGAGTATGTGACTAAGTATGGTGAAACCTTATTCTTTGAATTATATCCAGTATTTACTATTTTGGTCACATGCGTTGTTAATACTTTGAAGATATCATAGCGTGGGTAATTTGTCATGTCTCTATTTTGTTATTTAGATAGTCTTTTGAGACTTGGCTAATGATTTAAGTGAAGTCATTTCTTTCCTGCTGTTAGCAATACATATCAAGCAAAGTAAGTAGGGAAAAACAGCTATACAGGTAGGCCCAGTGCACATGAAAATGGAAGATAATTGATGAGCAAACCAGTACATTTCTGGGTCTGCAGCAGTGTTTACGCAAAGCCTTTTCCTACCTATGTGAATTTGTAACACAGCAAGAAAAAGAACATAAAAAAAGGAGTTCGTTTAGCAATTTTAGCAATTTTTTTATTTTAAGGTATTTGTCTTTTGACTCAGATTTTTAATAAGGATTTTAGTATGTGGACTTAATTAACATTCTTGTACTCCTGTCCCTGAAAATTTGAAATCTAAAAATGAGATATAGATTAAGCATATAGATTAAACATTTTCTCAATTCTTTCCTCTGTTTCCTCTGAAACCTAATATATATTTGATATTTGTGATAATTATAAGTACTTAAATGCCTGTAATTCCAATCAAGTCTTTTCACAGAAGCTCCTATTATAAATCTTTTCTCTTGTTTCTTTTTCTTAAGACTTGTATGCTGTGCTTCATATCCTGGACTTGCCTTTTTTATGTATTTAATAATCAAATAATCCTTATTTGGTCCTAATGGGATGTCCCCCCAATCACAAGTTGCCTGAAATATCTACAAATGAAATATGCGTGAGGGGCTTGGGGGGAGGGCAGCAAGATTGCAGGGAGGACTTCAGAACGAGTGCACCAGGTGTTGTCTCACTCATTAGAATCTTTCAGAAAGGAAGAATCCTTAGGAATAAAGTTGTTCTTGGGTTTTGTTTTGTTTTGAATGGTCTCTTTCAAGAAGGTTAGATGAGAAAGAATGAAATATACATAGACTAATATACTATCTCATTCCAAACCCACAAGTAAACTCACATTCAAGTGACATTTTTATTTATTGAATGATAGTAATACAAAGAATACTACTTTATATTATTGTAACAAAAATTATTTTAAATTTTATATTAAAATTATTTAAATTTCATATCTATGCATTAAGATGCATAAAATCCAAAAGCTTTAAATGCCTGTAATTTTGTAACTTAAAAAATTAAATTAAAAAATTATATTAGAGATTAAAAATAGGGGAATACCATAAAGAACTTTATGTCAATAAATTCAAAAATTTAAACAAAACAGAAATTTGTAGGAAAATATATCTTCCCAAAATTGTCTTAAGAAGGAAAGCCTGATAAATTTATAGTCATTAAATAAAATGAAGGAACAGTTAACATTTTTTTCATAAGAAAATACTAGGCCCAGACAGTTTTACCGAAAAAGTCTACCAAATTTTCAAGGAAACAATGATTCTAACCTCAAATTTTCCAAAAAAAGGAAGGATAGCTTCACTCATTAACATTACATAAAAGTAAGACATGAAAGTGCAATAACATAACTGTATGGTATCTCATTTGATGCTCATATAAATTCCAAGAAATAGATGAAGCAAATACTATTTTACATGACAAATCTATCTGGGCCTCAGAGGTTAACTGGCTTGATCAACATCAAATCTAGTTAATAGTGAAATTTTGACTATATTTCACAATCTTAGAATCCAGATGGAGTCCAAGATTCATATCCTGCTCACTCATTACTTTTGTAAGTTTTCATTTAATAGCAAAATTGTGTATTATTTCTCACATTTAAATGCGGTTTGGGTTAGAGTTATCAGACATATTGTACATCTTTTGAGTTTTTCTAAAAATAATGATCCAAATGAAGCAACCAGAATCTTAACACTCTACCATTCATATGTTGAAGTTTGAATATTAGTTTGAGGTTGATTTATTGAACTCATATGACTTGAAAAATATATGTAGATTTATTATCTAAAAAACAGGATATATTTATATTTATCATGTCATATCTGTTGCTTTGCAGGGAAAAATAACCTGAATAGATCTATTTCAAAATACTAAATTAACAGTCTTAGTAAAGACCTTGAAAAGTCATGTAATTGATCACCTTTTCTTTTGGTTAGGTAGAATTTCTACCTAATATGTAATAAAAGAAATTTCATTAACCATTAGAACAGTAGGCTACTAAGTGATGTAACTCAACTGAAAGTAAACACGTACTAAGATGCTTTACTTTAGTCTTTTGGTTTTATTTGTTCTTTCACTTAGGAAAAAAATTGGTGAAGAAAGTTTATTCAATACTCTTATAAGTATTGTTCACTTATTTCATGTAAGGCACTGTTTTAGGCACTATGGGAAATTTGGGTAGATTTTTCCATCCGCCTTAAAAAAAAAACCAGTCTAGATATTATAAGACAAACTGATTAAAGTTTTGTGATAGATTTATAAGTAAAAAGCTACAGGAAAACAAGTGGTAATTACTCATTCTTGTTAAGATAATCAGGGAAGACTTCCTAACGGGGGATGTTTCAGCTGAGGTTTGAAGGATGAGTAGGAGTTTAGCACATACAAAAAGGGCAACAAAGGAAATAATATGAACAATGGTTTGGTATTGAACAGTACATTCAAAATACATATAAATCCTGTGAAGGAGAAAATCAGTCAAGGGGCATTCCCTGAGCACTTACATGCTCATTGTGGTACTGATTACCACCAGAATTTGTGGAGGTGTAAAACAGTTTTCTTTCATGAAGAGTATTGTCTACTTAGGAAGGCAAAGTTGGACACTGAGGAAGAGTGAACGTGGTAAATGAGAGATGTTAACAGGATTGAGTTCAACAGGGATTTCTTTATGATAGAAATCAGTGGGCAAGGGCTAACGTGTGAAAGTCTGAGAGCTAGGAAGAGTTTTCCTTTTAAATTAGTTCAAATGTAAAGATCCTGTAGTTAATGGGAATTTTTAATTTTAGGAAGGTTATCCTGGCAGTATTATACAGGCTAAGTTGGAAACTTCACAGCTGCTAAAATACTAAGCATGTGAGTGATAAAGTAAATGGTAAAAGGCATTTTGGGTACAGTCACGTGTTAATTGTAGGAGTGGACAGCAAGCTATAAATCCAAAGAACATTGCAAAATAGAAAATAATATATCTATTTGAAAGTAGGTAAGAGTGTTGTGGGGAGTGGTGGCCTGTGGGGTTATGCTTTGATTTGTTTTGGTTGGAGGTAGGAAGGAGACAAGGGACAAGGAAATTAATGAAACCAGGAAGGAAGAAACTAAAAAAGGAGTGCTTTTTGGAACTAGAAATTTCCCCATCTTTTGATGTTTTCATGCATAGGTAGGTGACATCCTTTCATTAAGGATGTTGGATGAAAGGTTTAACTTGGTGTCCTTTTCTAATTCTTTCAACTCAAAGAGTGTGTGAATCTACTACCGACAAAAATGGGAAAGATGAGAGGACTAATTTAGTAGCGAAAGGATGCAGTAAAGATGCCGAATTCATGAGGGATGTCATCGATTGTTCTAAAAGGCTCTTTGGGGCCTTTCATATTATTAGTTTTATAACTGCTATATATTGGATCATTTTAGTTTAGATTAGTATTTCATTATGATAAAAAGAACAGTATTTCCATATGGGGTTTGCTGTAGAAAAATGTTCTCAGTCATACCACCTAGCTAACCATAACAACTACACAATTCTAAATTCTGAGATACATCGTAGTTGTCCTTTCTGTAAGTTAGACATATCTCTACCAAAGTTTCTTGGGTTTAAAAGAGAATAGAAAAATCAGTAATTTGAAGGAATCTTACGTATTTAAAAAATTTTGACCCCATTTCACCTTCAGTCTTCCCTTTCTTCCACTGCTTCTGTTTTGTCATACGGACTGTAATTCAATGCAGTTTCAACCCTCCTCCCTGCATTTTTCCCCTGAGGCTGCTTCTTAAAGGCTCACAGTGCTGCTAATGATCAAATTCCACAGCTCTAACTCATTTTTCTCGCCTTTTTCTCAGCCTTGACATAGATGACAACCTCTCTCTCTACCTTTAACTTTTGAGAGGGGATGTCCTTTGTAACTATTATGTTCCCTTTCCAGCTGTAGTTTTCCTTTCTATTTGTAAATGTAAGCATTCTCCAAGTTTTTATCCTCAAAATTCACTTCTCTTCTCTTTGGAAACATATAAGCTCATCACTTCACTATACTAAAATTGTATCATATGTACATTTAAATGGCACAAACGCAACCACAGATATTCAGCCAAGTTAAAAGGAGTTATGTTTAGTAATAGCAAGTAGAGTAGAGCTGACAATCCTGCCTCAACTCCCATTTATCAAGTGTCTCCTTGCAGAGTAAGCTAATAGAGGCCAGAACTGTGAATCCACTATTTCTTTAGAAGGCTTTAGTTTCCAAAAGCCTCCTGTGCACACAGTCTCCTTGACTTGAAATTCTAGTATTTAAATATGTATTTGTTTTTCATTCAGTACTACCCTAAATTTCAACCAAAGCTTCATCTGGAATTAACTGAAAGACTTGGTCCATTTCAGTGCTGGAGGGATATCTGGCCGTGTGGACTGACTGAGCAATTGTGTGCCTGTGTCCATGACCACCTTTGTAAGAACATTGCAATAGTAATTTGGAATTTAAAACAATTTTTTTTAATTCATAGGCAGATTTTAGAACTTTATACGTGAGTAAGATATGACTCCATTGTTTTCCCTCATAAACATTCCACGCCCTCAAAAGCTGTGTTTGTATAGATGAATCTATTTTAGCCTCAATTGGATCCTGAGCTCCACCTGAATGACCTCAATTGTCAGTGAATCCCAGGTTACCATTATCATCTCAGTCTTGCCTTCCTGCACCTCCCCAATCAGCATTTCGTAAGGTCTTAGGTCCTTAACAGCACCACTCTCTCCCAGCTCTCCAGGCTTAAAGTCTTATTCTGATCAGAATCCTACTCTTCTCTGTCCCCCCCCCCCAATCTATTGCTTATTAAATTTAGTGTGAACTCATTGCCCTTGATATTTACTGCCCTTCCAAAAGTGGTCATTACATACTTAACTAAACTATCACCAACTTTCCAGACGTTACTTATCACTTCTTCCTAATTGTTGATTCTGTTGTTGCCTGTACATGGTGTGTCTTCTCCTGATCTTCGCATTTCAGAAACTTACCATGTTCTTCAACCCACCTCAGTGTCTGTCCCTTCCAGCTGGCCCTCTTCCCTGGTCTAGTCATTATAACTTTTTCCTCTCATCTTTGAATCTGCAGTATACTCTGAACTTCTAATTTTATTAATAGCTATTTGCATTTATCCTGTCTCTTAATTTGCTTATAAGCCGAAGTAAGTTTTCATAGTGCATGTTACTTTTATTTATTTTTTATTTTTTAAAGATTTTATTTGTTTGACAGAGATCACAAGTAGGCAGAGAGGCAGGCAGAGGGAAGGGGAAGCAGGCTCCCTGCTGAGCTGAGAGCCTGATGTGGGGCTTGATCACAGGGACTCCAAGACCACCACCCGAGCCGAAGGCAGAGGCTTAACCCACTGAGCCACCCAGGTGCCTCTAACTGCTTCTTTATAGCCTACAGCCCCCTCTTTTTCTTTACCTTTTTCATGTTCATTTGCATTTTGCTTCATTGCTGATATTCTCAGGTTGAGTTTGATCGACTATCTGCCTGGCCTTTCCTTGCTCTCTTCTTAATCTCATCATCTGGTGTTGGGCGCTTTCTGCTTTAGGTTTTTTCCTCATTTATCCAGTCTTTTTAAAAACTTTTTCCTTTCTTCTCTAATAATTTTTTTCTAATTTTGAATTTTTGTTTTATTCTTTCTTCTGAATACTTTCTATACCTCTTCCCTCTGGTGAGAAAGTAGATGTTCCCAGAACCTCTGTGTACTATAGAAACTTTTATTGCTAAGACGGTAAGTGAGATAAGACCTCAACTCTTGTTCTCAAAGGAAGTCTTTCTGTTTTGCCCAGCCTATCTATGTATTAACCAGGCAAATTTATCTGGGCACTTTCTTCTGTAAACCTCTGTAGGCTGGTATACTTATTTCTGTCCCTCCTTCTACTGCCAGTGGTCCTTGCACTAATCAGTGGGTATACACTAATGAAATTTGATTTGGTGTTTAATATTGTAGTTTTACTATAGTGAAAGCCTTAAACTTAGGATTTTTTTAAACAAAATTATTGGGAGAAATGTGGGGAGACCTTAGGGAGAAAAATCTATTCTTATAGTAGGTCACTTTCTGCTTCAGAAATTTAGAGAAATATTTTAGGAATTAGGACTGAGCTACAGTTCTGTATAAATTTATAACACTGGTTTTGGTGGAGTAAGGTTAGGTTTAATCAAAATGTGAAGAGAAGAAATTTTAGAGCAAGTCACAGATCTCTCTAAAGAAGGTAAAGTCTCTTGAATGTTTAAAACTAGGCTAAATTTAACACTTGCCATGAGTGATAGGAACATTGTAGTTGGAAAATGGATGACTAATAGATTTTTCTCAGTTTTAATGCTTCTGACCTGAGTATAAATGTGAATGTTTTTCATTCTCCCAAACTGGTACATTTCCCTTTCATTATCTTTTTTGTGTGGGTAAAAGGTAACTCAGAACGTACTTTTTAATCCTTATTAAAAACAGAATCTTTGTAAATCACAGTTTTAGTAATCTCATGTCTTGGTGAAAAGTTATGATTTGGTGAAAAGTTAAACAAAAATAAGCACTTTGGAAAAATGTCTGTCTTCATATCCTCATTAGGAAACTTCTCTTTAATTTTGTAGTCAAATCAGAAAATTAATGCCCGTTGGACCACAGAGGAGCAGCTTCTAGCAGTGCAAGGTATATTAAAGATAAGCAGTTATTATTGTTAATTATTTAACTTGTCATGAAAGGTGACTTCCGTAGTTCTTCCCTTCATTTAGAAATGGATCAAGAAAGGGCACTTATGTTTACCACAAAGTCCTGAAAACCAGGAATTCTGTTTTGTTCTTGTGGGTGTGACTTTACTGAGCCTGTATACATTTTGGGTCCTGTATAGCACGTAACACATTCTCAGCTTTAACAATGATGGTGATGATAAGCTCGAACAAGTCATATGGTCTCTGTGTGCCTTTGCTTCAGTTTTCCTGCAGTTGGGTTCATTCTTACTGTATTAGTCATTGATAACTCATCATTAAAAGCATAAACTATTACGTGTTTCTGGTTTATCCAATTGTTCTGTATAATAGTGTTTCTATATGCTAAATGTCAGGTACTGAAAATACTAATGATATACTTAACTTCTAGTGTATCTTAAGAGATATGCCACTGAATGCTTAGAAACTTGGCTTTAAAAATAAATACATATATATTTATATTATATTTATATAAATAAGAGAGCTAAGAGATACACTGAAAAATATACATAAAGCCTTTTAGATGCACTAGTATAACTAGATGCTTTGTTGAATTATATGGCAGAGCACTTTGCAGATTGGATTTTCTCATGTTTGAATTACTTAAGGAAGGGCCAACTTTATATTTTTTATTCAGTGTTGTAGTTGTTTTTTTGGTTTTTGGGTTTTTTTTCTTTTCCATTCAAGATAAACTATCTGCAGGACTTGCAGGACTAATTGTGTAATTATAAGTTTGGTCTACAATTTGGTTTTTCCTGCCTGACCTCTCCTTGTGTTGAGTACTAATAGCTTTTTTTATCTAGTTAACCTAGATATATAGTAGGTTATAGTAGTTAACTATAAGTTAGTTGGGCCCCTGTGAAACATATAAGTATACTTTGAAAAATATTTCTAATAATTCAAACACAGAGAACATACTTAACTCAAAAGGATGTGCAGGTTATCATTTGGATATGAGAATAATGTAATTAAAGATAGATTAATAGAGGACTTGGCAGTTTGGAGTAGAGTGAGTGAGAATTATCCTACCAGTGTAATTAGAAACTGTCCCAGGACAGTGCCATCAGAATGATGGCAGCCTTCTCGTTGGCCTATACGGCCCAAAACAGTCATTTCATGAACAGAGTAAATATTTGATCCTATGGTAGCAGGGTGGTGGAGTGTGCATTGAGCACATCTGTAATTATGGACTGAATGAGAACAGAGTTTAATTAGTTTATAATGTTCAATAATAGCTACTTTAAAATTAGTAACTGTTTAAAATTTAGAGTAAAAAAATGAGTAGGGGCAGCTGGCTGGCCTAGTTGGTAGAGCATGTGACTGGATCTTAGGGTCATGAGTGCAAGCTCCCTGTTAATAAAAACAACAACAACAACAAAACAATTGGTATTTTCAGGGGCTGTTTCATATTGATTTAGATCTATGACTTTGAGCTCTAACATAGTTATTTGAGGAAGCATTGCTTTTATAGGTGTAATGCCTGTGTTTCTGTCCATCCTTGTGTGTGTGTGTGTGTGTGTGTGTGTGGCCTATAGAATTTAACCCTGATTTCCAGTATTTCAGTTGCATAAAAGTTAGTGTATCAATCTTGTACTCTAATATGAAGATTATCCCAGTGAAATGATTTTCTAGAGAGACTCATTTAGGAAAATCTGGGCTAATGTTTCTAGAGCATTCAGGATTGTTCTGCAGTACTACCATGGAATCTTATGCCTGGGTCGAGTATTATGCTGAGCTGCATTCAGGGGAAGGGACAATGGCAAGATTTACATGTATAATTTGAGCTGTATATGTGGACATTATCTCAGTTTATAAATATTAAAAGAATATGGATATAATCAAACACTTCCTCCCTGTTTAGATATATTCAGTATTCTTTTTTTTTTTTAAATATTTTATTTATTTATTTGACAGAGAGGTCACAAGTAGGCAGAGAGGCAGGCAGAGAGAGGGAGAAACAGGCTCCCCACTGAGCAGAGAGCCCGATGCGGGGCTCGATCCCAGGACCCCGAGATCATGACCTGACCCGAAGGCAGAGACCTAAACCACTGAGCCACCCAGGCGCCCCGATATATTCAATATTCTTATGCACCTTTAGAAAGTAATTTGTACAGAAATATGCTTGGTCTTTGGATTTTGAAGGTACTTTCTTGATATGTTACTGTCTTTATTTTAACTCTATATGTGGAATTTTTGTTCCACTTCGGGTTTTTTAGGGTTTTTCTGTTTTGTTTTGTTGTTTTCTTCTGGGAAGAGGGTTCATTACATAAAATAAAACAATATAGAGCTATTTGTGTCCAAAATAGCTATTTTAGGGAAAACTAAAAAGTGCCATTTTTGCTAATGGGCCCACACATTTATATAATTCTCAGAAGTGTGTCTTATAAACAGTATAATCCTATAGTAATGTCACATGTACCTGAATCTCAGTGTGGTCAAGGGACATAACTGCAGTTTTTATTTTAACATGTAGTTTGCTGTCCAGAAATACCTATCTTAGCAGACAGTTGTTTTGTTTTTTATTCTCTATAATCTTTTTTTTTGATAAACTTTATATGGTATTATTATCACTGTTTCAGTTTTACAAAACAGTAGATCATGTAAGTTTTGATACTAACATTTTAGTTTATAAGCACTTTATATTTAAGACATATTCTGTATATATTCTGATTTAACACTCATTTGTTAAATGCCTTTTTAAATCTTGCTCATAGTTGACTATTAGAGTGACCTGAAGAGAGCAATACAAACTCTAGTGTCATTAGTGACACTTACAATTTTACTATTAAACTTTTTTATTGTAACTCTTTTAAAAACCACATATATATTAGGATCATTTCCTAGGGCTCAAATATATATTTCTCCCTTTTTTTCCCCATCTACTTAATACTGTTGTTAACTAAATACTACCATTTAAATAATAACTAATTAAATAAGTGTTATTATAATAATAAATATTTAAATAAATAAAAAATTATTTTTCCTTCTTTCTCCCTTATTTGGAAGGGTGGGAATCATGCTCAGACCAAAACAGGAATGTTTGTACTTGTGTATTCTGTCACTTTATTATATTAATTTTAGTTCTGAATTTTAGTTTTAGCTATGTTATAACTTCATTAACATTCTGCAAGGATCCCCAGGTAGGATGTTATAAATGTGCCTAATTTAAACCTCTCTCCGAAAAGTACTTGTTAAGAATGGTATTTCTATACTTTCAGTAATCCGTGCCAGCCTTAAGTATCTGAGTTTTCTATTATAACAGATTGGTTAACAGGTGATTAATTATAATCTTCACAATATGTGTTAATGAAGATATCTCTGTTTATAGCTTGAATCATACATATATAAATATCTTTTCTAATTTGTAGTGCTTTTAGAAATTACCCTAAAATCAGTCTTGATATTCATATGATAAACATTTCTTATTTAGCAAGAATTAAGAATAAAATTAGATTCTGGGTGTATTTTTTTCATGTAAAATGAAACTATTTTCAAATTAATATTTTGAAAAAATAATAATTGATTTAAATGATAGTACAAACATTGACTTTTCAAAGTTTAGAGGGGCAGAAGCCTGGTAAACAATATTTATTTTTGGCCTTCTCTTAAATGCACTTATTTCATAATCATTTGTGCTAAAAAATAATACACTCTCTAATAAAATATTAGTGCTATTTTAGGGTAAACAACAAGAAACTTTTCCAGTTTTATCAAGATATCAGCTTTAATTTTTAGTTTAGTTTTTTTTAAGTTTAGTTTTTTTCCCCATATTGTCTGCCTTCTCTTACGAAACAGTGACAGCAATACATTCAAGTCAGTTATGCTTTCACAGTTAAATGTTACCTTCTTTTCCTGTAGGTTATACATTTCATTCATTTTTAGTTTGCAAGCCTAGAAACTGTCCTCTTTCTAATTTTATCTCATACATTAAGAAAAAAGCTAGAATGGTTCCTAAAGGAGAGGAGAAAGATTTGACACTTGATTAAAACATAGGGATTGTAAACCAGTACAGGAACAATCAAAAGGAAGTGGAGATCAGGAGGTTCATATTTTTCCATTGAAAAAACACTCATTTGCTTTAGAGAGTTTCTTCTATTATAACAGGTATCATAAGAATGGAGACCCAGAAGTATAATTGTCAGCTCTCTGATGCACTTGCTTCAGATAATTCATGATTTGAAATTTCTAGCATCTTTGTGATGGAATTTAACTTATAACAAGTATGATGGGAACACAAGACTCAAAAGAGAAAAGCTAGATACTAGAAAGAGAATATATGATTTAGCCCTTTTAGCCCTTACCTGGACGCACCATTCACTGTCCCACTGCTGTTGATTTTTTTTTTTTTTACTTTAATATGAATTCTTGAAGAGATTTATAGGAGGTAGAAAGAAATGCATGTTCCCAGATGGTTTCAGTTTAAAATTAATCTCTTATTGATAGGGAAGAACCACATCTCTGGAGTTTCTAGATGTCACTGTGTTCTTATTTCAAAAATAGATTTCCTGGTTATACTAAGTACATGCTCACTTTAAGAAATACTGTTATATGAGAAGCAGGAAAGAATGTCCCCCAAATTTTACTGCCTAGAAGCAGCTTGCCACTGTAATGTTTTTACTTTTTTGGGTGAGGGGTAGCCCCAAATCAGATTTTATTTTATTTATTTATTTTTGAGATTTATTTATTTATTTATTTGACAGAGAGAAAGCGATCACAAGTAGGCAGAGAGGCAGGCAGAGAGTTAGGGGGAAGCAGGCTCCCGCCAAGCAGAGAGCCCAATGCGGGGCTCAATCCCAGGACCCTGGGATCATGACCTGAGCCAAAGGCAGAGGCTTTAAACCCACTGAGCCATCCAGGTGCTCCCCAAATGAGATTTTAAAAATAACTTTTTGATATACCAAAAGCAGATATATCCCTTCTATGTCAGGGGAAAAAAAAAGTCTACTGTTCTACTGTTCATGTCCAGAGTTGGAAAACACCACACTACAAATGCTCCTGAAGTTACAGTCTTACTAGCCAAATTTTTAAAAATATGAATGTGTGTGTGTTTTTTGTTGTTGTTGTTGGGCAGGATAAAGAATACTGTTTGGAAAATGTGGGCTTTTTAAAATCTGATTTTATATTAATTCCCAAGCAAAACTTTAAAAGTATGTGTTAAAGATTATAAGGTATCATCTGCCAGCATAAGAAGCCAAGTTGTTTGATTGTAATTTTCAAAATTTGGTTGAAAACACTTTTTCCTCTTCCTGGGAGATTTACAGTTTAACTCTTCTAGGATTTTCTAAAATTTCATTCCACTAACCTTAAAAACTGACCTTTTGCCCCAAGTTGAGAAGTTTAATTTAAAACCATGGTTCAAATGGACCTAACCCTTTTATTACATCTTCAGGAAGAGAAAGAGATTTAATCACTATATTGATTCTCAGCCTTGCTGATAAAGCAATCAGATGGCCTTACTACTATAAATTATGAAAAACAGTAGACCACTCTTCTTGCAGGTACAGATTGGAACAAAAGTAAGCTCTGATGTCCTGGGTTGTTAAAGTGAGTTGCTCTGCATTGCTATCCCTGCTAGGTTTTCCTCCAGAAGCCTAGCTAGGGATTCTTCTGAAAGAGCTGTTCCAGTTAAGTCTTCAGTTGGTATTTCACTAGAATTTACCTAGTTATCAACCACAGTATAGAATAAAGAATTCCATCTTCTAAACAAAATATGCTGTTGAACCAGCATCATGGGAAGTGTGAAGGTGATAAAGAAGTTAGCTATATGTGACTGTTGTGGTTTGGGGAAGAAAAGTCAATCCTATTTGCTGAGCACTTCCTGTGCACTGAGCATTATATTTCATAGGACAGTACTTCCCAACTTTTCTCACCCCATGACATACAGAAAAATTATGAAATTTGTCACAACACACTGGAGCAAATGGATGAGACTGCTCTTGTCCAGAAACAACTGTCAAGGAGCTCTAGTTATTCCAGACCCTGCCCCGCCACCCTGCAGGCTGAGCACGTTAACATCCCCGAAGGCCTGCTTGTTCTTGGGACACCATTGGGATCCTCAACCAGATGACAGAAGTCTGCAGTATTGTCTGAGCCTTAGATTTTACCAAGTAGTTTATATGGCTTACATGAGTTAATGATAAACATACCTGGGTGACTCAGAACCTAGGTGACTCAGAAAAAATCTTGACATTGAGAGTGTCTGGGAAAACTAAGCTTCCTGTAGGAAGTAGTTTTGATTTGGGGGTCTGTAATTCCGGAAGTGCAACAATGTTGGCAACAAGATAAAGTCCCTTAAACAAGAGAAAATAAAATGGAATCAGACAACTTACTGGTAGGTTTTGTAATACATTTTGCTAAACAAAGAGGTGTTCTAAGGATTGTAATGTCTTCGTATTTGGAGTCCATCTTAATGTGACTTCTTGCTATAATACAGAAGAACTAATCTTGGATTTATTTGAAGTTTTCATTTCCAAACTCATGTATCCAGTAGCTTTGGTCATTTCTAGAATATAATTTACATATTCCTTGTAAAAAATAGTACATCGATAGAACTCTGTGTCTGATTTCGAATTAGGAGTTATTTTTCAGTGCAACAATCTCAAATGAGTTGTTATTTTCCAAAATGTAAGTAGTAGAGAAGTACTTGAATATAGAGCAATAATTCCTGATATGAAATAACCTTGGATTTTTATTGCAGTTATGGAATTAGTGGAACCTGGTCACCCTTAGAATTTTTACTCAGTTACGGAGTTTGAACTGAAAATCAGTTTATGGATTTAAAAAGAACTTATGTTGCTAAATAGTGTGTCATAATTTATTATCACGCGTATGTCTTTCCCTTTGAGAACAGAGCAGATGAGCACAGTTTACAAACCCCAAACTCTGTATTAAAAATCATTATAGCTTAATGTCAAACCTCCTGCCCAAAATGTATTTTAAGATAAAAGCACTCCCCATAGTCAAGCCTGGCTAGTTGAATCTAAGCAAGAGATACTCATTCCCAAATTCTCTATATAAAATAAAGGGAGAAATTAAAAACAAGAATTTTGTCATATCATGATGCTTTAAGGTAATTGGGTATCTATAAGATATGAATTTAGCATTTCTCCTGAGGTGTTAACATACCCTTATATTATTCTGTCATCTATGATTGTACACATATTGAATTTATTTAAATTCCCATGATTGGGGTTGCTTAGGTTATATTATAGACTTTAGTATCATAAGTATCTTTTTTTTCCTTTCTCTAATTAATGAGTGTTTTCTGGTATTTTAAACAGTTATGAAATTGTAAAGTCAACACTTTGACACCTTCTATATTTTGAGTTAAATGATGAGTCAGTGAATGTCCTTTTAGAATTCCCTTAAGAGCAGTTTATTATCCATCTGATCATATAAAGTCATTCCAAATTCTGTAGTATAATTGACTATCTCAGGTTCATAAATATCAATCTTTCATTCCAATAAAATTTCCATTACAAAAAGTTAGGTTCTCAAATAACTGAATGTACAGTCATTAAATTTAAGGTAGTGATGATAAACACAAGTACATGTAGTCACTACTGTAACTTTACTCTTAAGGCTATAAAGTACAGCTAAGACTCCTCCTCATACACAGTCTTTGAAATTGTTAGAGGAGTTGAAATCCAACTAACTCTGAAAAATAGTTTCCCTTTTTTAGTTTTTAGTTTCTCTTTTTTGTTTCAATTCTTACCTCATTTCTATTCATTGGTGCCCTGGTGAGATTAGGCAAGAAAACCAATTGAAGCTGGTATTAAGACCCAAATTATGATGCTTTTCTTAATGGGGGAACTCTAAGACCACCCACTCAATCCATTGAGGGGATAAAACAGATGGCTCATTCCCATTCAGTTTTGTTTACAAACGGTGTTGCTCAAATTTAGGTGACTGGCTACTAGGGAAATAAATGAATGTGGAATTGAGGATGGAACAAAGAATTCAATGCTTTACAATAAATGGACTGTATTTGAGAGTTCAAGAGAGGATTGGAGAAATAACTGAGTATGTAAAAAATGGTAAGTTTCTGATTGTTCAGTTGAAGGCAAGTGGCTGGCTCGCTGAAATGACATAATTGATAGTTTTCATCTGTGACCCTGATATCTTAGTCTCTATCTCAGAATTGAGAAATGAGCAGAGTTTATGAGAAAGGATTTTCATTGCTGGTATCTTTTGTGTGTGCATGATGTATAGTACACACAGCTCTCCTTACTGATCCTTCACAGGTGTATTATTTACTTTGCCTTCCAGGTGTCCGCAAATATGGTAAAGATTTTCAAGCTATTGCAGATGTAATTGGCAACAAGACTGTTGGCCAAGTGAAGAACTTCTTTGTAAACTACAGGCGTCGGTTTAACTTAGAGGAGGTATTGCAGGAGTGGGAAGCAGAACAAGGAACCCAGGCTTCTAATGGTGATGCTTCTACTTTAGGGGAGGAGACAAAAAGTGCTTCTAATGTGCCATCAGGGAAGAGCACTGATGAAGAAGAGGAGGTGTGTTTGTGTATGGAATTTGAGCTAATATGAGTTGAGGAATCATCATTTTGTGTGGTGTTCTGTAAGGTTAATTTGTCAGAGGACTAGCTAAATGAGCATGAAAGGTTGACAATACACTTACTCAGTGGTGACTCTCTCGTGACAAGTCCTAATGACATGCTAAGTTCTGATCCTAGAAGAATGGAGAGTGTATTGTTCTTTCATAGCCTTATTTTTATTTCCAGTGTTAAGCTGATTACTAATAAAGATGCCTGTTTGGTAGCTTCATTGCTTTTTCGGTTTTTGGTTTTTTGTTTTGTTTTGTTTAAAATAAAAGAAGCTTGTGCTTCCAAAAAACACTGGTGTTACGTTTTTGTTTTGTTTTGATTTGTTTTGTTTTTCCTGTGACAGCCCAAACTATATTGTATTCAGTTCATTAGGAACTCTCATCTCATACATGTATTTTTGTTTCCTCACCTCTAGGCACAGACCCCACAGGCTCCTCGGACTCTGGGTCCATCACCTCCTGCCCCATCATCCACTCCAACACCAACAGCCCCCATTGCCACTCTGAACCAGCCTCCACCACTTCTTCGTCCAACACTGCCTGCTGCCCCTGCTCTTCACCGGCAGCCTCCTCCACTCCAGCAGCAGGCTCGGTTCATCCAGCCCCGGCCAACTTTAAATCAGCCTCCACCACCTCTCATTCGCCCTGCTAATTCTCTGCCGCCCCGTCTAAACCCAAGACCAGTGTTGTCCACGGTTGGTGGTCAACAGCCACCGTCACTTATTGGAATTCAGACAGATTCACAGTCCTCACTGCACTAAAATTAAACTGAACAGAGCTACAGTAACTCTTCACCCCTTCATTAGACCAGTGCTCATCAGACTGATGCAAAAGAGAACAGTCCTTGATACTGAGGCTGTGAACTAGTTCTGTGGCAGGGGGCTAGCATGAGTGGATGTCTAGGACATTTTTTGGTTTGTGCAACCAAACTAAATGTTATACAACAAAAAGCCTACAGTTAGCCTCCTTTCTAGAGTATACATTCAGCGACATGATCTCATAAAAGGAACAAAAGGAGATTAAGTATTCTATATACTTAAGAAAGTATATAGAATTTGTTTTGTTTTGTTTTTACCGTATTTATTTTATTGAGATTCTTTGTATTTCTGCCTCTTCATAGTCAAGGCTCTTAGTACAGAAATACTGACTTAGGAATTGTGAAAACTCCTTAAGTTTCTTAAGGATGTTTGACTTTTTTTCTTTCTTCCTTAATTTAATTTTTAACAACATTTTCCTATGTTAGGAGTACAAGAATAAATAGCCTGCATTTCAGATTTTGACATATGTTCATTTAATGCATATTTAAAAAATTATAGTGCATATCCCTTTTTTTCAAAATATCTTGCTTTTTTTTCTAAAGGAATTTTAATATATTCCTTTAAAAGAAAGCAATTTAATCAATTGCAAAGCAATTATATGAAACCACAAAGAATGTACTGAACCTACTAACCCTTAACATACACTTTAGGGTCCTAGTGCAAAGTCCTTGCTTAAAGGTCATTGACCTGTCATCTATAAGTAATAAGAGGATCGGCGTGATAATTTTACATACAAATTTGTTGAAGTACAATGTCTTTAAGTTCCTTGAAAATGGAGCTAATTTTGATCTTTTAAAATGCTATCTGCTTTTAACTAGTAGTTGCCTATATTTGGGGACTTTAGAAGAGAATTATATTTTGTCAGTTACATGGAGATAGTGATAGTTATGGAAGCATTTATTTACAATACCCTTTTTGTGTTTAGGTTCTGACTTAAAATTGCCCTCATACTTACTCATATGGTCTGCATTTAATATAAAGGATGTTTTCTTCATAAATCTCTATTGTACTATTTGGATACATTTGTGTATTCCTTGCAGCCGACCTGTGCTTGTGGGTATGGTTTAGGGTTAAATCAACACTATTTCATAAAATAAATTGAAGAATTTGTTCTGTGTTATCTAAAGATGCATCAGTATATTGTCACAATTGTGCTGTTAACTTAAAATGCTGAGACCCCTTTTTTATAAGCAAAAACATCTCGTCTTAATTGAACACATAAATCATTAAGCACCTACAAAGAATATTTTACAAGTAATAGTATTTCAACAATGTGTTACTAATATTTTTGATACAGCGATTTCATATTGGAATCATGACTTGTGCAAAGAGATCACTTAGATTACTATACTAGTGGAACTTAAGGCTAAATGTTTGCACATTTATATTCTCATCAGATCTAGAACTAAATAGTCAACATCTAAGGCCCTTGATTTATGTTTTGAGAAGTACTATATTCCCAATATTGGAAAAATAGTTCCTACCATTGGCTGTAACGCCTTAAGGAGCTATTAGATTTAAATTCATTGATTAGTTTTAATTTTAAAGTTTAGAGCTCTGCTCTTCATAAGGACCTTATGTTCTGGCACAAACTTCTTCCAGGGTGTGTCTTGTCTTTCTCATTGGATCATCTTAAAAAGTTCCTGCCCCTGGATTGTAACTAGATAAAAATCTGATTTAAAATTCTTAATATTCAAGAATTTATACTTATTTTTACTTTAAAAGCCACGGGGTGGGGGGGCAGTTATATATCTTAAGAAAATATCTAAAGCATTTTTTCAAAGTACTTAGATTGTCTTGCATATGTGCATACTATACGGCTTTTATTGTCTTGTCTCTTGTCAGTAGATCTTCAGTATACAGTGTGTGGGACAAGTCACTGTGTTGGTCAGCACCAGCATCTGTCCAGCTGTGAAGTATATTATGATTGATTTAAAAATCTGTTCTATCCCAGCCATGGGCCAAGATGCTGTATCTGAGGGATGTGCTGTGATCTGATTTATGTACACTAGAGCACACAGTAAAAAAATCTGAGCTTCATTAGTAATATGACACATGTATATAGTGAGATGTCTTATTGTGTGCTTTGCATATTTTGTAAATATTTTGCACGTCATTAATTTTCTTTTTTGTTTAAGCAGTGTTTGGCCTGGAAGAGTGATATGCTTGCTGCTTAATCAAAGGATTAAAGAGTTAAAGATGTCTATGTCTTCTATTTTTATATAATTTCATGTTGTATGAAGAATTTAGGACCTCTTCACTGTGAAATTCTAAATACTGATTTTTATAAAAAAGCAAAATCTAGAGATACTTTAATGACCATTTCATCATGTCATGGTTATCATTTTTGAAAAAATCTACACCCAAGTATTTTTTTCATTACATAACTAAAAATAAATCACACTGTTGATAAGCCTGGTAATATTAATGAAAAAATATTTTCTCTATATTTAATTCAAGTGTAATGTGGATGGAATTACAGGTAAGTTTTGATCAGAACTTTTCCTTAATTAATAATCCTACAATTAAATGAGTAAAATACAATGTAGAATAAAGATGAAAGAATAAAAATTCTGTCTTAATATATGCCAACATACTTTTAGGAATAGATACAGAGAATAAACAAAGTCACAGCCATGATTTTAAAAAATATTAAGAATGGTGGCTTAGGTGGCTCAGTTGGTTGGGCGACTGTCTGACTCAGGTCATGATCCCAGAATCCTGGGATGGAGTCCCACATCAGGCTCCCAGCTCCACGGGGAGTCTGCTATTCCCCCTGACCTCCCCTCATGCTCTCTCATGCTATCTCTCTCTCTCTCAAATAAATAAATTCTTTAACAACAACAACAAAAATTGCCAAGGTTTTTTATTAAAGTACAGAGTTTAGTTAGTAAATATGTTGTACTATTTTAATGTTTGTTCCTTCCATAAGAAGTAGATTACTCACACACGTTACACTAGGCTGATCACTTAACACTAGGGTATCAAGGTCTCAGAACAACTAATACTCTGACTTTAAGAGATAACAATATTGATTTGGACAGAAAGCTTGTGAAATTGCTAGAAACCCGCAGCCAACTTATTTCCAGTTCCCCTTCAGGGGAACCACCCAGGCCGGGCCCGCGGTCCTGAGTGTTCACTGCCCGGACCCTGTGAGAAAGTGCTCTAAATGCCAGACACACAGTGGCACAAATTGCCTCAGAACACTGGCCAACACCACCCTCTACTCAGCCACCTGGGGAACCCATATCAGTGCTGGAAGATTGGGCCTGCCATACCCCGAGGCCCTAACCCTAACCCTAGGTTGGGTTTTCCGGCTTCTGTCCCCAGAGGCCTGGCACCCAAGCCCTCCAGATTGGGGACCCCAGAGCCATACACCAGGAGTCCGCCTGCCACCCAGGAGGAAACCGTGCCATTTGGAGCTCCAAAGAGCTTTCAGAGCAGGAGGAAACTATGCCCCGCCCGAGGCAAACCCCACCTTCGGTGGCCCCCTTGGCCACAAACCCGGAGCCTGATGCGCCGCCTGACCCCCACCCTCAACTCAGCTGCCTGGGGAATACTGCCTCAGTGCAGGCAGATCAAGCCTGCCATGCCCCTAGGCCCTGACTCAAACCCTAGGTTGGATTTTCAGGCTTCTGCTCCCAGAGTGGTCCCAAAGCCCTCCGGATTGGGGAACCCTGAGTCACACCACAGGACTCTCCCTGCCAGCCAGGAGAAAACCATGCCATTCAGAGATGCACAGAACCCTCAGAATGAGAGAAACCTGCATGCCCTCCTAAAGGCCAACCCCGCTTTCAGGGCTCCCCCAACCCCCGGCCACAAATCTGGAGCCTGATGGTCAGCCTTAACCTCTCCATCAACTCTGCCCCCAAGGGAGCTTGTCTCCGTGGGGAGCCTCAGGGGAGCCTCATGGGCCCAGCCCGTGGTCCCAGATGGTTGCAACATGCACCTAGCAAGAAAGCATTCCAAACATTTGGCACACACGCAGCCCAAATGGAAACACAAGGCCAGCTATTTCTCACGAGTTTTTGGCCCACATTGCTATCTATTTGGGCAGAAAGCTCCTGAGAATTGACCGGAAAATCCCCAGCAAACTCACTTCTGGTGGCACAGGCCTGCAGGGCTGCTGCCTGGGCTTGGCCCCGGATCCCGAGTGGTCACGCCCCAAATCCTATAAGAAAGCCCCCTATGAGCCAGGCACACCTGAGGCCAATGCCTCCCATTAATCAGTACCCTGGGGTGTGTGCCCCAGCGCTGGTGGATTGGACCTGCCAGACCCCTAGGCCCTCACCCTATCCCTTAGTTGGGTTTTCAGGCTTCTGTACCCAGGGACCTATCCCCCAATCCCTCCAGATTGGGGAGCCCTGTGCCACACCCCAGGACTCCGCCTACCACTCAGGAGGAAACCGTGCCATCTGGATTTGCACAAAAGCCTCATAGTGGGAGAAACATGCATGACCCTCCTGAGCCTACCTCCACCCTCAACAACCCACTGGGCCACAAATATGGAGGCTGACGCTCAGCCAGACCCCCTCCCTCAACTCTGCCTCTGGAAAGCTCCTGTGGGCAGGGGCCTTCGGGGGAGCCACATAGAACCAGCCCATGTTCCGGGATAGCCATGACATGCACCTAGCGAGAAAGTGCTCTAGACAGTGGACAACAGTGTGACCTGACTCGCCGACCAACACTGTCCAATTCTCACCAGCTTTCTGCCCAAATCAATATCAGCGTGGGCAGAAAGCTCATGAAAATTGTCAGGAAAACGCCTGGTGAACTCGCTTTGAGCGGCGCGGTCCCATAGGGCCTTTGCCTGGCCTGGCACAGAGTCCTGAGTGGTTGCGGCCTGGACCCTGTGAGAAAGCCCTCTATGAGTCAGGCACACATGCGGCCAACCCATCCCACTACTCAGCCCCCTGGGGTCCCTAACGCAGCACCGGCAGATCAGGCCTGCCATGCCCCTAGGCCCTGACCCTAAACCTTGGTTGGGTTTTTGGGCTTCTGTCCCCAGGGGCCTGTCCCCCAATCTCTCCAGATTAGGGACTCTGGAGCCAAACGCTAGGAATCTGCCTGCCACCCACTAGGAAACTGTGCCATTTGGAGCTGTGCAGAACCCTCAGACAGGGAGAAACCCACAAACCTCCCTGAGGTCACCCCCACTTCCAGCGGCCCCCTGGCCACAAAACCTGGAGCCTGACCCCAGTCCTTCATTCAGCCCCCTGGGGATCCCACCTCAGTGCTGGCAGATTGGGCCTGCCATGCCCCTACACCCTAACCCTAACCCTAGGTTGGGTTTTCAGGCTTCCTTCCCCAGAGACCTGGCCCCCGTGCCTTCCAGATTGGGGACCACTGAGCCACACCCCAGGACTCTGCCTGCCACCCAGGAGGAAACTGTGCCATTTGGAGCTGTGCAAAACCCTCAGAGCAGGAGAGACCTGCATGCCCCCTCAAATCCACCCCCACCTTCGGCGACCCACCAGGCCACAAACATGGAGGCTGACTCTCAGCTGGACCCACTCCCTCAATTCTTCCCCCAAAATGCTTCCCTGGACAGGGGCCCTTGGGGGAGCTGCGTGAACCTGGCCCATGTTCCTGGATGGTCCTGACAAATACCCACCTAGTGAGAAATCACTCTAGATTGCCGGTGTCAGCATGGCTGGAATTGCCACCTAACGCCAGCCAAGTCTCATGAGCTTTCTGCCCAAATCAATATAAGTATTGATTTGGGCAGAAAGATTGTGGGATGAGAATTGGCTGGAAAACCCCTGGGGAACTCATTTCCGGTGGCACAGGCCCACAGTCCCAGGCAGTGGGGTCCTGAGTGGCTGTGGGTCCTGAGTGGTCGCGGCCCGAATCATGTGAGAAAGCCCTCTGCAAGCCATGCTCAAGTGTGGCCAAAAGCACCCTCTACTCAGCCCCCTGGGGTGCCCATCCCAGCACTGGTGGATCAGGCCTGCCATGGCCTTAGGCCCTAATGGTAACCTTCAGTTGGGTTTCAGGCTTCTGTCCCCAGGGACCTGTCCCCTGAGCCCTCTTGATTGAGGACCCAGGAGATACACCCAAGGAGTCTGCCTGCAACCCAGGAGGAGACCGTGTCATTCAGAGCTGCACAAAACCCTCAGACTGGGAGAAACCCACATGCCTCCCTGAGGACACCACCACCTTTGGCAGTGCCCCTAGCCACACCTGGAGCCTGACGAGCCACCTGACCCCTGTCCTCGACTCAGCACGGATCCTGCCTGAGCATAGCAGATTGGGCCCACCGTGCCCCTAGTTCCTAACCCTAACCCTAGGTTGTGTTTTCTGGCTTCTGTACCCAGAGACCTGGCTGTGAATCCCTCCAGATTGGGGACCCCTGAACCACACACCAGGACTCCACCTGCCACCCAGGAGGAAACCGCATCATTCAAAGCTGTGCAAAACCCTCAGAGTGGGAGAAACCTGCACCCTCCCCTGAGGCCACCTCCACATTCGGAGCCCCACCAAGCCACAAAGACAGAGTCTGATGCTCAGCCAGGCCCGTCCCTCAACTCTGACTCCTAGGAAGCTCCCCTGGGCAGGGACCCTCGGGGGAGCTGCATCATCCTGGCCCTTGTTCCCAGATGGTTGGGACACCCACCTAGCTAGAAAGTGCTCTAGACAGCAGGTGCCAGCGCAGTCCGAATCGCCAACCAACATCGGCCAATTCTCACGAGTTTTCTGCCCAAATGGGTATTAATTTGGGCAGAAAGCTCATAAGAACTGGCCAGGAATCCCCTGGCTAACTCGAATCCAGTGGTGGGGGTCTGGCAGGGTCTCCTCCTGGGCCTGACCTGGGGTCCTGAATTGTCGTGACCAGAACCCTGTGAGAAAGTCCTCTACAAGCCAGGTGCATGTGTGGCCAACCACTTCCTCTACTCAATCCTCTGGGTTATCCGCCCCAGCACTGGCAGATTGGGCCTGCTATGCCCTAAGGCCTCACACTAATCCTTGGGTGGGTTTTCAGGCTTCTATCCCCAATGGGCTGTCCCCTGAGCCCTCCAGATTGGGGAGGCTGGAACCACAGCCCAGGAGTCCGCCTGCTACTGAGGAGGAAACCGTGACATTCAGAGCTGTGCAAATCACTTAGACGGGGAGAAACCCGTATGCCTCCCCGAGGCCATCACCACATTCGGCAGCTTCCACTGGCCACAGACTCAGAGCATGATGCACTTCCTGACCCACATCCTTGACTCAGACCTGAGGGAGCCCATCTCAGTGCCGGCAGATCAGGCCTTCCATGCCATTAGGCCCTAACCATAACTCTACGTGGTGTGGCCAGTCTTTTGTTCCCAGAGGCCTGGCCCAAAGCCCATCAAACTGGGGACTCCTGAGACTCAGGCTGGACCTCCAACATCCACCTAGGGTGAACTGAATGCCAAAATGGTGCCATTTGGAACTGCACAGAACCCTCAGAGAGGGAGAATCCTGCATGTCCCACTAAAGCCACCCCCACCAGCGGCAGCCCCCCTGGCCAGAAACCTGGATCTGGTGTGCCACTGGATGCATGCCCACAACTCAGCCCCAGGGGGAGCCCGCTTCGGCACCCACAGATCAGGCATGCCGTGCCCCTAGGCCCTAACCCTAACCCTAATTGGGGTATACAGGCTTCCATGCCCAGAGGTCTGTACCCCAAGCCTGCTAGATTAGGGATCCCTGAGTCTCACCCCAGGACTCCACCTGCTGCCCGGAGTGAAATGGTGCTGTTTGGAGTTGGGCAGACCCTTAAAACAGGAGAAACCTGCATGTCACCTAAGGCACCCCCAGGTTCTGCGGTGCCCCAGACACAAAACCGGCTTCTGTCGTGCCACCTGATTCCTGCCCTCAACTAAGCCCACCATGGAGCCTGCCTCAGCACCGGCATATCGGATCTGCCATGCCCCTAGGCCCTAAACCTAACCCTAGTTAGGTTTCCATCCCAAGAGGCCTGGCCCCCATGTCCCCCAGATTAAGGACCTCTGAGTGACACCTCAGGACTCTGCCCACCAAGCGGGAGGAAACCATGCTGTTTGGAGCTGTGCAGAACCCTCAGAGCTGGAGAAACCTGCATGCTCCCCTGAGCACTCCCCTATGTCCTATAGCCCCCAGGCTACAAACCCAAAGCCCGATGTGCCGCCTGACCCCGTCCTCAACTCAGCCCCTTGGGGAACCCACCTCAGCACCAGCAGTTCAGGCCTGCCATGTCCCTAGCTCAGCTCTCTTCAGGGACCCCTATCAGATCTAGGCAGACCTGGAACTCCCATGTCTGCTGCAAAGCTCTGTGATCCCTGCTTCTTCTTCTAAATTCACACTGGCCCAAGGCTTTCATGAGAAAGGGAGAAGACTACCTCCTGAATGCTTGACACCTCCTTTCCTCTTCTGCCCTATTGCTCTCCACTTGCCTTTGTACCTGGGCAAACTGGAAATGACACTTCAATGGAACATGTACCTGCTCTGAGATCTGAATCTTTCATTGCAGCTTTCTGAGGACTCCTTATGCAATCAGAAACTAGTGTATCCTACCACAGTGTGTTTGAAAATGATTATCCAGGGGCGCCTGGGTGGCTCAGTGGGTTAAGCCACTGCCTTTGGCTCAGGTCATGATCTCAGGGTCCTGAGATCGAGTCCTGCATCGGGCTCTCTGCTCAGCAGGGAGCCTGCTTCCCTCTCTCTCTCTCTCTGCCTGCCTCTCTATCTACTTGTGATCTCTCTCTGTCAAATAAATAAATAAAATATTTTTAAAAAAAAAGAAAAGAAAATGATTATCCACAGAACAGGAGAGCGAAAGTCACTCCATTATTACCTCACTCTTCATGAAGTAGAACATGGTCTTCTTCTTTTCTACATTGACTTCAATTCCAATTCATTTTCATGCAGTGTTAATTCCTTTGCTTCAGGGGTAGGATTTCGTGATTTCTCACTGCACAGAACACCCAGAGTTCATCACAAGTGCCCTCTCTAATAGCCGTCAGCCATTTAACCCTTCCCCCCCACCCCACTGCACTCTAGCAACCCTCAGCTTATGCTCTAAGGTTGAGTCTGTTTCCTCATTGGCCTATCTTTCTCCCCTCACTATGTTCATTTGTTTTCTTCCTGAAATTCCATAGGAGTCAAGTCATAGGCTATTGGGTCTTTTCTTACTGATTTTGCTGAGCTAAATCCACTCTAGATCCATCTACATCTTTGCAGATGGTAAGATTTCATTCTTTTTGAAGCTGGTTCCTATTCCATTCAGAAAAATCACTCATCAGTGAATGCACATTGGGACTCCCTCCATCGCTTCACTATGGTTGATAATGCTGCTGTAAATATCACGGTACTTGTACCCCATTGAATGTGCATTTTTGTGCCCTATGGGGAAATTTCCTAGGAGGGCAATTGCTGGATCCTAGTGTTGTTCAGTTTTAGCTTTTGGAGGAACCACCATACTCTTTTCCAGAGTGGCTGCAACAGCCCACATGCTCACCAACAGTGCAAGAGGGTTCTGCTTTAAGCAAAATATTCCCTGCCAGCAATTTCCTAAGGAGGAAACGGAAAACCTGTGGGATAACCTGACTCACCCAGTGTCAGGCAAGCAGCCACAGAAATTCACCCCAGGGTTCCTGACGCCAAGCCCCTTGAAGCCACCAGAATGCCTCTATCCAGGAGAATTCCCAAAGACTCTTTTTCTGACTTCACCACCCATGAAATTGCAGAGAAAGTACAGCATGTTCAACTATCTAGGTTGTCCATTGAGTGAAACTAGAAAGTCAAGGTTCCATTCTCAATCGTACAAGGTTCCTTGGAATCCTTTTGATTTTTCCCTCTGCCCTCATTGGAACACTTTGGATGAAAAGACAAATCCATTAGGATACATCACCTTTGACAAAGGAGAAGACATCATCCAAGTCTCTGTCTGACCACAAACAGCCACCTAACTCTGGATGCCTGCCATTCCACCACAGCCTAGGCCCAATCGAATAAACACTGTTACATGAAGGAACACATTCTATGTTCAAAACACACACCGAGTCAATCTCATCTTCCCTTTCAAATCCAAGGGATTGCCTAAGAAAGAGATGTTCCAAATACCATTGTAAGCCAGAAACAAACAGAGAAAATGGGATCTCTGCCATGGCCTCCCTGCAGGGAAACTCGGGAATTCTGGCACCCACTCTAGATTGCTGACAGCTGCTTCAGTGACTCTATGGTTCCACTGGAGACAAGAGAAAAGCCCAGGTGGTGTGGAGTGAAAGATTGAATGCCATTTGTTGAAGAGAATGTCTTTTTTCCATTGGATATTCTTCCTGCTTTGTCAAAGATTAGTTGACCATAGGGCTGAGGGTCCATTTCTAGGCTCTCTATTCTGTTTCATTGATCTATGTGTCTGTTTTGTGCCAGTACCATACTATCTGACAGCTTTGTAATAGAGTTTGAAGTCTGGAATTGTGATGCCACCAACTTTGGCTTTCTTTTTCAATGCTTGTCTGACTATTCGGGGTCTTTTTTGGTTCGCTATAAATTTTAGGATTATTTGTGCTATGTTTTTGAAAGTTGTTGATGGTATTTGATAGGGATTCTATAAATGTGTAGATTGCTCTATGTAGCATAGACATATTTACCATATTTGTTCTTCTAATCCATGAGCATGGAACATTTTTCCATTTCTTCATGTCTTCCTCAATTTCTTTCATGAGTATTCTATAGTTCTCTGAGTATAGATTCGTCTCTTTGGTTAGGTTTATTCCTAGGTATCTTATGGTTTGGGGTGCAATTGTAAATGGGACTCACTCCTTAATTTCTCTTTCTTCTGTCTTATTGTTGGTGTATAGAAGTGCAACTGATTTCTGTGCATTGATATTGTATCCTGACACTTTACTGAATTCCTGTATGAGTTCTAGTAGTTTTGGAGTGGAGTCTTTTGGGTTTCCCACATAAAGTATTATATCATCTGCAAAGAGTGAGGCTTTGACTTCTTCTTTGTTGATTCAGAAGCATTTTATTTCTTTTCGTTGTCTGAATGCTGAGGCTAAGATTTCTAGCACTGTGTTGAATAGCAGTGGTATTGATAGTGGACATCCCTGCCATTTTCCTTACCTTAGGGGAAAAGTTCTCAGTTTTTCCCCATTGAGAATGGTATTTGTTGTATTTGCTGTGAGTTTTTCATAGATGGCTTTTATGATATTAAGGTATATACCCTGTATCCCTACGCTATGAAGAGTTTTGATCAAGAAAAGATTCTGTACTTTGTCAAATGCTTTTTCAGCATCTATTGAGAGTATCATATGGTTCTTGTTCTTTCTTTTATTAATGTGTTATATCACATTGATTGCTTTGTGGATGTTGAACTAACCTTGCAGCCCAGGAATAAGTCCCTCTTGGTCATGGTGAATAATCCTCTTAAAGTACTGTTGGATCCTATTGGCTAGTATTTTGGTGAGAATTTTTGCATCCATGTTCATCTGAGATATTGGTCTGAAATTCTCCTTTTTGCTGGGGTCTTTGGTTTTGGGATGAAAGCAATGCTGGCCTCATAAAATGAGTTTGGAAGTTTTTCTTCTGTTTCTATTTTTTGGAACAGTGTCAGAAGAATAGGTATTATTTCTTCTTTGAATGTTTGATAGAATTCTCCTGGGAAGCCAGACCTCCCCAGATCTGGCACTGTAGAGTCCCTGCTAGAAGAGCAGTGGCCTGACTTTATGGCCACCCTGAGCTGAAAGCCAACTCCTCGGCCCTGTCTTTGCAGCTGGCTTCCCTACTCTGATACCCGGGAGCTCTGTCATACTCAGGCACCCCCAGCATTTCTGTGACTCCTAGGGTCCTGAAACCTCACTGTCCCAGTGAGGATTCTACCCCTTGCTTAGCCACTTGAGCAGCGTCCCTCCACAGAGCAGACTTCTAAAAGTTTTGATTTTGTGCTCTGTTGTTCTATCACTTGCCAGTAGCCGGCTGATGGAGCTTCACCTGCGTGGTCTGTTTTCCCAAATATTGCCTTGGATTCACTTCTCCTCATCTCTGACCTTCCAGAAAGAGGTCGTTTTTTCTGTTCATAGAGTTGCTGCTCTTCTTTTCTTCAGTCTCCTGTTGAGTTTGTAGGGGTTCAGAATGATCTCATTACTGTCTAGCTGAATTCCCGGGACCAGATGAAATTAGGTCTCCTATTCCTCCACCATCATCCTCCTCCCTCAAATTTTTTTCTAAATCTACTGAAAGGACCATGTGGTTCTTCTTTCTTCCCTATTTATGTGTTCTAGCAGATTGACTCTTTTGAAAATGTTGAAAAAAACTTTGCCTCCCAGTGATAAATCCCACCTGGTCGTGATGGATAATCTTTTTAATGTACTGTTGGATCGTATTAGCTAGGATCTTGTTGAGAATCTTGGCATCCACATTCATCAGGGATATTGGTCTGAAATTATCTTTGTTGATGGGGTCTGCCTGGTTTGGGAACCAGGTAATGCTTGAAAGAGTCTGGAAGTTTTCCTTCTGTTTCTATTTTTTGAAATATCTTTAGGAGAATAGGTATTTCTTCTTTGAATGTTTGGTAGAATTCTCCAGGGAATCCATCAGGGCCTGGGCTCTTGTTTGTTTTGGGGGACATTTTTAATCACTGCTTCCATCTCATAACATGTTATTGGTCTATTCTGGTTGTCAATTTCTTCCTGTTTCAGTCTTGGTAGTTTATATGTATCCAGGAATGCATCCATTTCTTCTAGGTTGCTTACCTTATTGTCATATAATTGTTGATGATAATTTCTGATGATTGTATTTATTTCTTTGGTATTGGTTATGATCTGTCCCCTTTCATTCATAATCTTATTAGGGTCCTTCCTCTTTTCTTCTGGGTAAGTCTGGGCAGTGGTTTAATGATCTTATTAATTCTTTCAGAGAACCAGCTTCTAGTACATTGCATGTGTTCTACTACATTTCTTGTTTCTTTTTTTTTTAAAGATTTTATTTATTTATTTGACAGACAGAGATCACAGGTAGGCAGAGAGGCAACCAGAGAGAGAGGAAGGGAAGCAGGCTCCCTGTTGAGCAGAGAGCCCGATGCAGGGCTCGATCCTAGGATCATGACCTGAGCCGAAGGCAGAGACTTTAACCCACGGAGCCACCCAGGTGCCCCTATTTATGGTTTCTAATTAATTGATCTCTGCTATAATCTTAACTATTTCTCTTATTGTGCATTTGTTAGGTTTAATTTGTTGTTGATTTTCCAGATCCTTAAGGTGTGAGGATAGTTTGTGTACTCAGGATTTTTCAATTTTTTTGAGTGAGGCTTGGATGCCCATGTATTTCTCCCTTAGGATCATCTTTGCCATATCCTATAGGTTTTTAGATTACTGCATATTCATTCTAATCAGTTTCCATGAATTGATTAAGTTCTTTGATTTCCTGATTGACTCAAACATTCTTGAGCAGGATGGTCTTTAGCTTTCAAGTGGTTGAGTTACTTCCAAACTTTTTCTTGTGGTTGAATTCCAGTTTCATACCATTGTAGTTTGAGAATATGAAGGGAATAATCTCAGTCTTTTGGTATTGGTTGAGACCTGATTTGTGACACATTATGAGATCTATTCTGGAGAAAGTCCATGCGTGCTTGAGAAGAATGAGTATTCTGTTGTTTTAGGGTGGAATGTTCTATATATATCTCTGAGGTCCATCTGGTCTGGTGTGTCATTCAAAGCTTCAAAGCTCTTGTTTCTTTGTTGATTTTCTGCTTAGTTGATCTATCTGTTGCTGAGGTTGGAGTGTTAAGGTCTCCTACAATTGATGTATTATTACCAGTAAGTCTCTTTATTTTGGTTAATAGTTAGCTTATGTAGTTGGCTGCTCCCATTATGGGGGTATAGATATCTACAATTGTTAAATTCTCTTGTTGGATAGACCCTTTAGGAGTGATATAGTATCCTTCTGTATCTCTGACTACAGTCTTTAGCTTAAAATCTAATTTGTCAGATATGAGAATTGCTACCCCGGCTTCCTTTTCAGGTCCACTGGCATGAAATATAGTTCTACATCCCTTCGATTTTAGTCTGGATGTATCTTTAGTTTCAAAATGAGTCTCTTGTAGACAGCATATGGATGGGTCCTGTCTTTATATCCAGTCTACAGCCCTGTGTCATTTTTTGGGAGCATTTGGGCCATTCATCTTAAGAATGATTACTGGTAGATAAGATCTTACTGTCATCATGTTGCCTGTGAAGTTCTTGTTTCTATGAATTGTCTCTGTATATCTCTGTTCTGTATCACTCTTGGGGTTTTTCTCCTTTTATAGAACCCACCCTTAATATTTTTTAAAAGATCTTATTTATTTATGTGACAGAAAGATAGAGAGAGCACAAGTAGATGGAGTGACAGGCAGAGGGAGAGGGATAAGTAGACTCTCCACTGAGCAGGGAGCCTGATATGGGGTTTGATTCCAGGATCCTGGGATCATGACCTGAGCCAAAGGCAGCTGCTTAACCAACTGAGCCACCCAGGCACCCCATAGAAACCCCCTTAATATTTCTTGCGTGGTCCAGTGGGTTAAAGCCTCTCCTGGGATAGAGCCCCACATTGGGCTCTCTGCTCCACAGGGAGCCTGATTCCTCCTCTCTCTCTGCCTGCCTCTCTGCCTAGTTGTGATTTCTCTCTGTCAAATAAATAAAATATTAGAAAAAAAATCATGCCTTTAAAAAAAATATTTCTTGCATGGCCAAATTAGTGGTCACATATTCTTTTAGTCTCTGTCAGTGCTGGATGTTTCTTATTTCTCCATTTATTCTGAATGAAAGCCCTGCCAGAAAAAGAATTCTTGTTTGCATGTTCTTCTCATTTAGTGCCCTGAATATATCTTGCCAACCCTTTCTGTCTTGTTAGGTCTCTGTGGACCACAGGTCTGACGTTATTCTTATGTTCCTTCCTCTATATGTAAGGAATCTCTTCCCCCTAACTGTCCTTAAAATGGTTTCCTTGGTTCTAAGACTTCTGAGTTTTACTATTACAAGCCTGGGGGTTGATCTGCCTGCATTGATCTTGGAGGGATGTCCTCTGTGCCTCTAGGACAAGATTACATGTTCTATTCCCCAGATTAGGGATGTTCTCAACTACAATTTTGTCAAATATATCTTCTAGTCCTCTCTCTCTCTCTCTCTCTCTCAATTCCCTTCAGGGACCCCAATAATTATGACGCTGGAAAGTTTCATGGCATTATTTATTTCTCTAATTCTATTTTCATGGATTTTAACTGTTTGTTCCATTCCTCCTCCTGCTCCTTCTCTTCTGTCAGTTCGTCTTCAAGATCACTAATTCCTTCTTCTGCCTCATTTACTCTATTAGACTTCCTAGATTAGATTGTATCTCACTGATAGCATTTCTAAGTTCTATCAGATCTACTCTCACTACTGCCCTTAGCGAATCTATGGTGCCATTAATAGATTATTACATATTCTAGATAGAAGTTCTTTGTCAGATATGTCATTCATAAATATGTTCACCTACTCTATAGTTTGTCATTTCATGCTCCAAACAGGATCATTAGTAGAACAGAAGGTTTTAATCTTGATAAAGACCTGTGTTATAACATATCTTGCTTTATTGTCCTGTATAAAAATGAACCAAAATCTACCCTTGGACAATGGCTAATGTATTTTCTCACAGTTCTGTAGGGTAGAAGTCCAACATAAGGCACCAGTGTGGTCAAGTTCTGGGGAAACCCATCTTACTGGAGGTTTGTCAATGGCCAACTTCTTGCTGTGTGCTAACATTACCTCTCTTTGTACGTGTGCATGGAGAGAGCAAGCTCTCTGGTGTCTCTTCTCATAAGCCTGTCAACCACATCATGAGAGTCCTAACCCTACTGTTCTGTTCATTTCTTTTTTTTTCTTTTATTTTCTTTCTTTCCTGCCTCTTTAAAGTCTATTTAGTCTATTTTCTCTCCATTGTTCAGATTCAGTATTTCTTCAATTTACTGGCTCTCCCTCTGTCACCATCATTGTCCTATTGAGCCCATTTAATGGGTGGTAAAAAATTATGGTTACTATATTTTTAAGTTCTAATTAACTTTTAAGTTCTTTTCATATTTGCTTCTGTCTTGAGATTTACTTTCATTGGTTTAAAGCACGATTGCAATTTCTTGATGAGGGTTCTTTTCAAAGGATAGTTCTTTTCAAATCCATTGGGTATCCCAACATAGGTCATCATTGGATATGGTCTTTGGATTGTGTAGCATGTTCAAGATGACATTTTTCTGTATTTTAGCATGGTGAATATTCTTAGTTATACATCTTGCATATTTGGGGTGTTGTGTCCTGAGACTGGATTTTCTTCAATCTGGTTTGTGAGTACATGGTGGCTATACAAGAGTGTGGCTAGCAATGGCAGCCTCTGCTATGTGCCCAAACCAGAAGAAGCACACCAAAGCCGGGCCAGAAATAGCTTAAAGCTATAGTGCAACCTGTGTGGAAAGTCATATCTTGGTGGCTTTCTTCCCTGCAGACAGAGATGAGGGCATATGGAAGCTAAAAACATGTTGTCTGCTGAATTTATTTCTGAGGATGGACTCATGAGGACTTTGTAAATGTCCAAAGTCTACTTGGGAGTGGGAAGTTTTCAGGAAAAGTGTGTTCTGGGTATTGACATCATTTTTTTTGGTATTTTTTAAATCTAATTTTATTTTTTCAGTGTTCCAAGATTCATTGTTTATGCACCACACCCAGTTATCCATGCAATACAAGCCCTCCTTAATACCCATCACCATGCTCACCTATCCCCCATCCCCTCCCCTCCAAAACCCTCAGTTTGTTTCTCAGAGTCCACAGTCTTTCACACTTCATCTCCCCCTCTGATTTCCCCCCAATTCACCTTTCTTCTTCTCCTAATGTCCTCCATGTTATTCCTTATGCTCCACAAGTAAATGAAACCGTAGGATAATTGACTTTCTCTGCTTGACTTATATCATTCAGCATAATCTCCTCCAGTCCCATCCATGTGGATACCTAAGTTGGGTATTCATCCTTTCTGATGGAGGCATAATATTCCATTGTATATATGGACCATAGCTTCTTTATCCATTTGTCTGTTGAAGGGCATATTGGTTCTTTCCACAGTTTGGGGATTGTTATGAATGATGGGGATACAGATGACCCTTCTTTTCACTACATCTGTATCTTTGGGGTAAATACCCAATAGTGCAATTGCAGGGTCATAGGGAAACTCTATTTTTAATTTCTTTCAGGAAGCTCCACACTGTTTTCCAACGTGGCTGCACCAACTTGCATTCCCACCAACAGTGTATGAGGTTTCCCCTTTCTCCACATCCTCTCCAACACTTGTTGTTTACCGTCTTGTTAATTTTGGCCATTCTAACTGGTGTAAGCTGGTATCTCAATGTGGTTTTGATTTCAATCTCCCTGATGGCTAGTGATGATGAACATTTTTTCATGTGTCTGCTAGCCATTTGTATGTCTTCTTTGGACAAGAGTTTCTTCATGTCTTCTGCTCATTTTTTTGACGTGATTATCTGTTTTTGGGTGTTGAGTTTGAGGAGTTCTTTAAAGATCTTGGATATCAGCCTTTTGTCTGTAGTGTCATTTGCGAACATCTTTTCCCATTCTGTGGGTTGCCTCTTTGTTTTGTTGACTGTTTCTTTTGCTGGGCAGAAGATTTTTATGGACATCATTTGAGAAGTTTATTTTATGCTGGTGGAAGAATGGGCTTACTGGGATGGCTGGCATTGATGTTGGGCTTGCTCAAAACGTACATTAAGGTGACCCCTTTATTAGTGTCCTCTTCCTAGCTATCATCCTTCGAGGTCCTGCTGAGGTAGCCCAGGTATCATAGAAGTGGTGAGCCCTGAGTTGGTGTGCTGACTTGGGTGAAATTAGGCATAAATTAGGCATAAATTCCCATCCCTACCCACTTATGCGAGGTTGGAAATGACCTTTACCCTCATCTGAACCATCACAGTGGAGTCACAAAGGGAAAAGGTCACCTGAAAGCCCCAAAGGCCAGTCACTCCCTCTCTCCATATCATCCTGGGGCAGGTGTGGGCAGCCTCACATCTACTTAGGCACTCCCTAGGGGAAGCACACCACTCACGGTTGACTAAAGGACCAGGGATCTCATGGAGGGTTCTCCCTACAGGCATACTCCAAGGAAAATTACCATCCCTGGTTCAGGTTTCACTGGTCTGCAAGCCCCATGTATTTATTTCCTGACGGCTAACCTATTCCTCTATTTAGCTAAATCCAGCCTCTCCTCTTGCAGTGGAGAACCCCTATTACACAGAACTGCTGGAGTAAGTTGACTTTTCAGATCACCCCAATTAGGATGAGGAGACTATCCTTGAATGTCTCTCCCCAACAGGGATCAGGCATTTCAAATTAACTCTGTCTCTACCAGAACCCCTCTCTCTATAGTCCATTATGTCTTGTCCCACAGACGGGGGAGTCCATTCATTCAGGGTGAATAAAAACATCTCTTTGGGAAACCCTGTTGACAAAATTTAACCCTGACCCTTTCCTTTATGGAGTGGGTTTCCTGAAATGGAAGTGATGCCCTTAAACCACACTCTCAAAGAAAGGCATTTCAATCTCATTTAGGAAAATGGAAGATGGGTTCACTTTGTTCATGCCATGCTGCTTAGTGTGGCAGCAGTGGGAGAATATGACTGCAAAATGGTGAGCGGGAGGGATGATACAGGCACTACTGCAACCATGCCCTAAGTAGACTCACCAGAAACAGCATTCTCAAAGTGTTGCAACACACAGTGAGCCTCAAGGAAGCATAGCTGTGCTGCAACGTGTAGAAGCCTCTGTAGACCTCTTCCTTCCACATTGAAAATGAAGAAAACCCTGTGGGACAATGCTACCCAAGTCCAGACTCAGTCACCACAATTCCCTTCAACAAGTGGTCCCACTCTCCTGCTCGCTCATGTCCATACCACATTGTCCTCCTGGACTACTTCCTGGTATACACCCATATTCCTGGCTTTTCTCCTTTCTTCCCAGTCAGCTTTTCTCCCTGTGAGGGACTGTGTGAAAGCTAAGCAATCCCACACTCATCCTGTTCATACCTCCTGTGGATTCCAGGACACAAGCTCTTCATTCTACCCCATGCCAGAGTTCCACAGACCTGAAAGTCATCTGCTTTCAGTACCTATCTCCCCCAGAGTGTTGTTACCCATCTCCATGTGCCTTGTCCACTTAGGGTTCCTTCAGGAACCACCTAGAGAAAGTCTCCCTCCACAAACTAGTCCATCGCCCATTCCCTTCCATCCATCCCCTGAGCTAACACACGGATTCCAGGAGTCATTGGTATTGCTTCACTGCACTGTATTCTTTCTCCAATAATGTTATCTTCTTAGGGTCCGTGATCAAAGGAACGAGACCGACACAAAGCAAAAGTCAAGCAAAGCTTTATTTCACGCCAAGCATCGAAAATCAAACTAACCAGTTGAGGCCGTCTCTTACAAAGAGGCAACGACGACCAGGAAACCGACCCCGATGAATTCCCCTTACCCAATGACTTCCTCTTCATGGTGAGGTTGCTCCCCGGCAAGGTCGCTGCCAGGTGATGCTCATGACGCTCCCGACGACCATGATGCTCCTGATGATGCTGCTCGCAGCAACTATTCTTCCCTGAGGATGCTGCTCCCGATGACCCCGATGCTCCCGATGCTATTACTACTATAATACTACCCTCCTGCCTCACAGACTAACCTTTATAGAGGTGGTTGAGCCTGGCCCACACACAGGTGGCCAATGAGATTGCAACACACAGGTAAAACTGCAGTCATGCTAGGTCGACAATAAGGGTGGCCAATTGAATTTCAATTCACCACAGTAAATATATGCGTGCCCACTGATTGGATGTCTCCATCCGGCCTGGCCCACCTCTATATCCAGGGCCTGCAAGCAAGTACCTCTGGGAGGGGTGGGGTCAATCTAAGCCCACAACAAAATGGCTCCCTCTGGCCAACGAGGCCCTTACAACCTTCATAAGCAGAGGGACTGATCCCCACAATCTGTTCAGGGTCCAGTAGGCATTTTGCTCTAATGACTGCATTGCTCTTGAGGGAAGCCACATGGAAAAAAACAATCCAACTCAATCTAGGTCTATGAAATATGAAGTCATAGTTCAACAGTAGCTATTTATCCAAGAGTTCCACATAGAACCACAAATCTTTACTAAGTGCCTTGCCTTAAAATATTGTCCTGCTATGAAGGAGATTGTATTCCCTTGGACCCAGAGTGGGACTGCCTTGTTGCTGAGGAAACTATGCACTGAACCCAAATACAGATGAGACCTGGAGCAGATGGAGGATCAGCACAGCAGGACCATGGTAGGGGGGTTTTGGACTAAAGCCACAGTGCTGAGAGACCCTTTCAGACCCTGGATGCTTCCCATAGACATGAAATATGCACTGCCCTTATCCACGTTTCAACCCATGTTCCACAGAGCAGCAGAAATGGTGAGGATGTGGTGGACACTGGTGTCATTTTGTCACTCTTGTGGGTTTTGTGAACATTCCCTGTTTCTGCATTCTGGACTATTGTAGGCCTCTATGGAGCACTACTCTGCATAACTGGCTATTTTAGGCCACTGGTTCAGGGGAGAAGTATCAGCCCCATAATTCACACCCAGTGCACCCAGAGAAACTGGCTGGCTGACATTGTGGGATGCAGGAGTAACTTGTGCCCAGAGATTCACAGAATCAGATGACAACCATGCACAACATGCATGACACAGTCTCTGGCTTTTTTTTGCAGGTGGACTTGGAGGCCTTGGGAAGAAGCTCTGCTTGCCAGAATGGCTGTGAGGACACTATAGACATAGAATGAAACTGGAGAAGTCTCAGTCTTTAGACAGGACAGCCCAGCAGCTGGTATGTCCCCACATCTGAGGCTTAGTGGTTCCTTACACACAGTAAGCAGAACAGGAACTTGGGTGGGACAGTGGGTTCATTGGTTTCTAACCCTTTGTAATGAACAGATAGCTATTTTAACTACTATAGTGACTGTTTTACATGAGCTAAATTTCCCCTGCTTGTCACCATCTCTGATTTCACCTTTCTTCAACCACCTCATCGTTTAGGAAACTTCTTGGGTACTTTGTGACCTTTCAAGCTTCAGTAACCTTAAAGTCAAGTGGCTGTTACTACCTGTGGGTGAAGAGCTTGCTGGACAAGGAAGCCTGCTCACACAGTGGGGCTCCACTGCCACATCTGACCCCTGCTGAGCCCTACTTCTGGAAGGAATTGATCTCACAGTGCTGAGAACTAAAGACAGAGGCTTACACCCCCATATCCAGACTGGCCCCTCAGCCCTCATCCTTCCTCCACCTACACATCCCCTAACAGAGCAAAGACCCCATGGGTGATCCAGCACTATCAGCATCAGTATGAGTATAATAAATTACTAAATGAAAAACCCAATCCCTTTCTCTTGGCATCTTGAAAAGAAAACACTTTACCTGGGATTATCATGAAAGTATAGTGGGCAGAAGAAAAGGGTAGCCTGCTGCTGAGATAGAATTACCTGGCTTTCTTGATACTGCCATTTTCTTTCTCTGTGTCTGTAATGACAGTGTTTTGTGCACACAGCCTTCATTTACTTTTCCAAAACAAACATTATTATTGTACACATTCTTGGCAGCAGCAACAACACATCCTGACATGTTCAACTGTCATCTAATGACCAGGGCACAATACTCTAAGGGTGGGCCCAGGACGTCTGACTAACCCACTCCCTGTTTCCCACAAACCCTATAGGTTATCCACTTATGGAACACAGTACATGAGATCACACTGCATGAGAGTTCTCCAGGATGAAGGGAGAACTTCTGTGACATTGGTACAGATACTGGCCTTTTCAGGTCACACCTTGAGTTCTTCACAGGCAGGCTAACAGTGATGAGGGAATAATACACTGCCTGGGCACAAAGCAGATGAAGGTCACAAGGCCCCCAAGCAGACCTGGGATGCTGCATTACCAGTGTTTGTTTCGAGGTAACACAAATGGTCTCCACTAAATATGCCTGATGTGCAAAGTACCTTAAATTTCCTGGGTGGTTGAGCAACAAATCATATTATCACCTGGGCAGAGATTCACCTTCCCCTGAGATGTAACAACAGGGAAGGAGGCACGCTGTGGGTGGGGCCTGGCTTCAAAAGGGAGGGAAAAGTAAGGGGTGGGATATTATTTCCAACTGACCTCCAGGTCTGCAGGTGTCTGAGGGCTCACTTGACACCTCACTTCCTCCAAGGGAGTCTTCACATCAGTCTTCAGGATGCACCTGGAGGAATAGGGACAGGTAATGGAAGTCCAAAAGGCCACCTGAAGTTAATTTGTGGAGACTGGTGTGAGTGGGTCTCACTTCCTGCAGTGGCCAGCCCATCCACAAGGTGGGTGTCAGCATTTCTCAGCCCTGAGCTTGCATAAGCAATGCTTGCAAGGCCTTCCTCAGCCTCCAGAGTGTATCATTCCCTATGGCTGGTTGGAGAATAGGCATCTCCATTTCCATCCAGCTGCTTCCCCAGACCTCCACTCTTATCCAGGGCCGACACAGCCCTCAGAAGAGGTCATGACCTCACTCACCTCCAGCCCTGTGTTTCCACTTCACTCTGCCATCACACCAGAAATTTTAGGTAAACTTTCTGTTTCCCCAAATTTTCATTTCTGGTGCAATTAAAGGATGAGTTCGGTTAAATTCACTATGTATCTAGATGATTTCCAAATAAGATAAAAAAAATTACTTAACACAGTTTTCCCTACTTTTGGCTTCCTCATTACAAAGAAACTCAAGGGAAATTTAGCCTCTGAGTGGATATGTTTTGTGTTTTGTTGAAAGATTATACTATGAAGAAGTATATGTTTATGGGAATTATGAGGTGTATTTATAAATTTGTCATTCTAAAGATTGCTGCTATACCACACAGTTCACAACTACTTACTACTTAGTTTTGGCTAGAAGTTAAACATTTAGAATTCTTTTTTTTTTTAAAAATCAGAATTCAGAAATGTAGTGAGTATTCCTGTTTTTGTGGTAAAATATTTATTCACCTGGGTTCTTTAAGAGCACGTTCTCGAGAAATTAAAGAACTAAAATCTAACCAAGTTGAAATCAAAAAAGCTATTAATGAGGTGCAATCAAAAATGGAGGCTCTCACTGCTAGGATAAATGAGGCAGAAGAAAGAATTAGTGATATAGAAGACCAAATGACAGAGAATAAGGAAGCCGAGCAAAAGAGGGACAAACAGCTACTGGACCATGAGGGGAGAATTCGAGAGATAAGTGACACCATAAGACGAAACAACATTAGAATAACTGGGATTCCAGAAGAAGAAGAAACAGAGAGGGGAGCAGAAGGTCTATTGGAGAGAATCATTGGAGAGAATTTCCCTAATATGGCAAAGGGAACAAGCATCAAAATCCAGGAGATGCAGAGAACCCCCCTCAAAGTCAACAAGAATAGGTCCACACCCCGTCACCTAATAGTAAAATTGACAAGTCTTAGTGACAAAGAGAAAATCCTGAAAGCAGCCCGAGAAAAGAAGTCTGTAACATACAATGGTAAAAATATTAGATTGGCGGCAGACTTATCCACAGAGACCTGGCAGGCCAGAAAGAGCTGGCATGATATATTCAGAGCACTCAACGAGAAAAACATGCAGCCAAGAATACTCTATCCAGCTAGGCTATCATTGAAAATAGAAGGAGAGATCAAAAGCTTCCAGGACAAACAAAAACTGAAAGAATTTGCAAACACCAAACCAGCTCTACAGGAAATATTGAAAGGGGTCCTCTAAGCAAAGAGAGAGCCTAAAAGTAGTAGATCAGAAAGGTACAGAGACAATATACAGTAACAGTCACCTTACAGGCTAATAATGGCACTAAATTCATCTCTCAATAGTTACCCTGAATGTTCATGGGCTAAATGCCCCAATCAAAAGACACAGGGTATCAGAATGGATAAAAAACAAAACCCATCAGTATGTTGCCTACAAGAAACTCATTTTAGACGTGAAGACACCTCCAGATTTAAAGTGAGGGGGTGGGGAGACAAACCATAAATGACTCTTAATCTCACAAAACAAACTGGGGGTTGCTGTGGGGAGGTGGGATTGGGGGAGGGGGAGCGGGCTATGGACATTGGGGAGGGGAAGCGAACCATAAGAGACTATGGACTCTGAAAAACAACCTGAGGGTTTTGAAGGGTCAGGGGTGGGAGGTTGGGGCAACCTGAGGGTTTTGAAGTGTCAGGGGTGGGAGGTTGGGGGAACAGGTGGTGGGTAATGGAGAGGGCACGTTTTGCATGGAGCACTGGGTGTTGTGCAAAAAGAATGAATACTGTTACGCTGAAAAAATAAATAAAATGAGAACTCCATAAAAAAAAAAAAAAAATAAAGTGAGGGGGTGGAAAACAATTTACCATGCTAATGGGCATCAGAAGAAAGCTGGGGTGGCAATCCTTATATCAGATCAATTAGATTTTAAGCCAAAGACTATAATAAGAGATGAGGAAGGACACTATATCCTACTCAAAGGGTCTGTCCAACAAGAAGATTTAACAATTTTAAATATCTATGCCCCTAACGTGGGAGCAGCCAACTATATCAACCAATTAATAACAAAATCAAAGAAACACATCAATAATAATACAATAATAGTAGGGGATTTTAACACTCCCCTCACTGAAATGGACAGATCATCCAAGCAAAAGATCAACAAGGAAATAAAGGCCTTAAATGACACATTGGACCAGATGGACATCACAGATATATTCAGAACATTTCATCCCAAAGCAACAGAATACACATTCTTCTCTAGTGCACATGGAACCTTCTCCAGAATAGATCACATCCTGGGTCACAAATCAGGTCTCAACCGGTATCAAAAGATTAGGATTATGCCCTGCATATTTTCAGACCACAATGCTCTGAAGCTAGAACTCAATCACAAGAGGAAAGCTGGAAAGAACCCAAATACATGGAGACTAAACAGCATCCTTCTAAAGAATGAATGGGTCAACCAGGAAATTAAAGAAGAATTGAAAAAATTCATGGAAACAAATGATAATGAAAACACAACAGTTCAAAATCTGTGGGACACAGCAAAGGCAGTCCTGAGAGGAAAATATATAGCAGTACAAGCCTTTCTCAAGAAACAAGAAAGGTCTCAAGTACACAACCTAACCCTACACGTAAAGGAGCTGGAGAAAGAACAAGAAAGAAACCCTAAACCCAGCAGGAGAAGAGAAATCATAAAGATCAGAGCAGAAATCAATGAAATAGAAACCAAAAAAACAATAGAAAAAATCAATGAAACTAGGAGCTGGTTCTTTGAAAGAATCAATAAGATTGATAAACCCCTGGCCAGACTCATCAAAAAGAAAAGAGAAAGGACCCAAATCAATAAAATCATGAATGAAAGAGGAGAGATCACAACTAACACCAAAGAAATACAGACAATTATAAGAACATACTATGAGCAACTCTACGCCAACAAATTGGACAATCTGGAAGAAATGGATGCATTCCTAGAGACATATAAACTACCACAACTGAACCAGGAAGAAACAGAAAATCTGAACAGGCCCATAACCAGTAAGGAGATTGAAACAGTCATCAAAAATCTCCAAACAAACAAAAGCCCAGGGCCAGACGGCTTCCCAGGGGAATTCTACCAAACATTTAAAGAAGAACTAATTCCTATTCTCTTGAAACTGTTCCAAAAAATAGAAACGGAAGGAAAACTTCCAAACTCATTTTATGAGGCCAGCATCACCTTGATCCCAAAACCAGACGAGGATCCCACCAAAAAAGAGAACTACAGACCAATATCCTTGATGAACACAGACGCAAAAATTCTCGCCAAAATACTAGCCAATAGGATTCAACAGTACATTAAAAGGATTATTCACCACGATCAAGTGGGATTTATTCCAGGGCTGCAGGGTTGGTTCAACATCCGCAAATCAATCAATGTGATAGAACACATTAATAAAAGAAAGAACAAGAACCATATGATACTCTCAATAGATGCTGAAAAAGCATTTGACAAAGTACAGCATCCCTTCCTGATCAAAACTCTTCAAAGTGTGGGGATAGAGGGCACATACCTCAATATTATCAAAGCCATCTATGAAAAACCCACCGCAAATATCATTCTCAATGGAGAAAAACTGAAAGCTTTTCCGTTAAGGTCAGGAACACGGCAGGGATGTCCATTATCACCACTGCTATTCAGCATAGTACTAGAAGTCCTAGCCTCAGCAATCAGACAACAAAAAGAAATTAAAGGCATCCAAATTGGTAAAGAAGAAGTCAAACTATCACTCTTCGCAGATGATATGATACTATATGTGGAAAACCCAAAAGACTCCACTCCAAAATTGCTAGAACTTGTACAGGAATTCAGTAAAGTGTCAGGATATAAAATCAATGCACAGAAATCAGTTGCATTTCTGTACACCAACAACAAGACTGAAGAAAGAGAAATTAAGGAGTCAATCCCATTTACAATTGTACCCAAAACTATAAGATACCTAGGAATAAACCTAACCAAAGAGATTAAGAATCTATACACAGAAAATTATAAAGTACTCATGAAAGAAATTGAGGAAGACACAAAAAAAATGGAAAAATGTTCCATGCTCCTGGATTGGAAGAATAAATATTGTGAAAATGTCTATGCTACCTAAAGCAATCTACACATTTAATGCAATCCCTATCAAAATACCATCCATTTTTTTCAAAGAAATGGAACAAATAATCCTAAAATTTATATGGAACCAGAAAAGACCTCGAATAGCCAAAGGAATATTGAAGAACAAAGCCAAAGTTGGTGGCATCACAATTCTGGACTTCAAGCTCTATTACAAAGCTGTCATCATCAAGACAGCATGGTACTGGCACAAAAACAGACACATAGATCAGTGGAACAGAATAGAGAGCCCCGAAATCGACCCTCAACTCTATGGTCAACTAATCTTCGACAAAGCAGGAAAGAATGTCCAATGGAAAAAAGACAGCCTCTTCAATAAATGGTGCTGGGAAAATTGGACAGCCACATGCAGAAAAATGAAATTGGACCACTTCCTTACCCCACACACGAAAATAGACTCCAAATGGATGAAGGACCTCAATGTGAGAAAGGAATCCATCCAAATCCTTGAGGAGAATGCAGGCAGCAACCTCTTCGACCTCAGCCGTAGCAACATCTTCCTAGGAACAACGGCAAAGGCAAGGGAAGCAAGGGCAAAAATGAACTATTGGGATTTCATCAAGATCAAAAGCTTTTGCACAGCAAAGGAAACCGTTCACAAAACCAAAAGACAACTGACAGAATGGGAGAAGATATTTGCAAACGACATATCAGATAAAGGGCTAGTATCCAAAATCTATAAGGAACTTAGCAAACTCAACAGCCAAAGAACAAACAATCCAATCAAGAAATGGGCAGAGGACATGAACAGACATTTCTGCAAAGAAGACATCCAGATGGCCAACAGACACATGAAAAAGTGCTCCACGTCACTCGGCATCAGGGAAATACAAATCAAAACCACAATGAGATATCACCTCACACCAGTCAGAATGGCTAAAATTAACAAGTCAGGAAATGACAGATGCTGGCGAGGATGTGGAGAAAGGGGAACCCTCCTCCACTGTTGGTGGGAATGCAAGCTGGTGCAACCACTCTGGAAAACAGCATGGAGGTTCCTCAAAATGTTGAAAATAGAACTACCCTATGACCCAGCAATTGCACTACTGGGTATTTACCCTAAAGATACAAACATAGTGATCCGAAGGGCCACGTGTACCCGAATGTTTATAGCAGCAATGTTTACAACAGCCAGACTATGGAAAGAACCTAGATGTCCATCAACAGATGAATGGATAAAGAAGTGGTATATATACACAATGGAATACTATGCAGCCATCAAAAGAAATGAAATCATGCCATTTGCGACGACGTGGATGGAACTAGAGCGTATCATGCTTAGTGAAATAAGTCAATCGGAGAAAGACAACTATCATATGATCTCCCTGATATGAGGACATGGAGAAGCAACATGGGGGGGTAGGGGGATAGGAGAAGAGTAAATGAAACAAGATGGGATTGGGAGGGAGACAAACCATAAATGACTCTTAATCTCACAAAACAAACTGGGGGTTGCTGGGGGGAGGTGGGATTGGGAGAGGGGGAGCGGGCTATGGACATTGGGGAGGGGAGGCGAACCATAAGAGACTATGGACTCTGAAAAACAACCTGAGGGTTTTGAAGGGTCAGGGGTGGGAGGTTGGGGCAACCTGAGGGTTTTGAAGGGTCAGGGGTGGGAGGTTGGGGGAACAGGTGGTGGGTAATGGGGAGGGCACGTTTTGCATGGAGCACTGGGTGTTGTGCAAAAAGAATGAATACTGTTACACTGAAAAAATAAATAAAATGAAAAAAAAAAAGAGCACGTTCTCCTTGAACACAATTGGAAGCATTTGTCATGTTACTAAGGCTTTGACTGGAAAAGCATATTTAAGAGAGATGTACATAGACTCATATCTGACCAGACAGCTTGAAGGAATAAGATTGACTTTATGGAGATGCCCCAGCCCCTTGGAAATAGCAGACTGACCCCTTGTTTGCAAGGTTCCCAGAAGCCTTATCAGGTGAGGGAAGAAGCCCACTTCTAGAATGGCAAGTGCAAGAACCTCAGGATATTGTGGAGACCATAAGAAGAAAAAAGACTTAATCCAACTCTATGGGGCTTGCAGGCAAAATCTGATGGGATGTCTTTGACTGGGCCTCTGGCCTTGAGAAGCCATTCAATTGAATATGAGAAGGGGAAGGTAAGATGTGGCACAGTAGGGACCTCATTTTACCTGGTCTCTTGAATTTAGCTGGATTTTATGAAACCATTCTGAACACACACAAATTCAGCCTGCAATGTAAAAAAATATATCTGGAACTCAGAGATGTAGCTAAACCATATGAGACTTTTGATTCTGGGAAACAAACTGAGGATTGCGGAAAGGGAGGTGGGTTGGAGGATGGGGTAATTGGGTGGTAGGTATTAAGGAGGACACGTAATGTGATCAACACCGGTGTTATACTGAACTGATGAATCATTGAACATTAAATTAAAAGCCAATGATGTAGTTTACCTTGGCTAACTGAACGTAAATAACATACCTAATATCTATATATAAATGTGTTTATGTCTATGTCTATATCTATATTTATATCTGTATCTATATCTATATCTCTTCCTATATCTCTACAAGCAGAAGTGACTGCTTTTTGCAAAGTAGGAAGTGGAATCTGTGGGAAATATCAGAAGATAAACAGAGGAGGGAGCCTCCATAATGTAGTAACAAGAAAGTGACATAATACCAGAGCAAAAAGTCAGAACTACTTGTCTGCTCCAGTGAGAGACACTCTTTTCTGAATGGGGCACAGGGGATAAATAGGGCAGAATTCTAGGCAGGTTACTGTGGTCTCTGGATCCCAGGAGCACAGAAATATCAGGGTGCCTAACCCGATAGAGTGTCCAAGCAGAGGAGCAGGCAAACTGGTTAAGAGCCCAGAAGAGACTGTCAGCTCCAGTCAACACAAACAGTGAGCCAGGCTGGTAGGGAGACTGCCCTGAGTCTGAGAACTCTGATAAATACTGGAATGTGCCGATGGTTACCATCCCCTGGGGGGTTGAAATGGCTGTGCCTAAAATCAAGCATGGGGATGAAAAGCACAGCCTAGGGGATATGGGCAATGGTATTGTAATAGTGTCTCTGGTGATATATGGTAGCTACACTTGTGGTTGTTAGGGCCCGTAATCAAAGGAGCGAGACTGATACAAAGTGAAGGTCAAGCAAAGCTTTATTTCGCCCCAAGCATCGAGAATCAAACTGACCCATCAGGGCCATCTCTTGCAAAGAGGCGACCCCTTCCAGCCTCACAGAGTTACTTTTATAGAGGTAGTTTAGCCGGGCTATACACAGGTGGCCAATGAGATTGCAATACACAGAGAAAACTGCACAGTCATACTAGGTCTGGAACACACAGAAAAATCTGCTAAGTTACACATGGGTAGCCAATTGAATTTCAATTTACCCTAGTAGATATATGCACGCCCCACTGATTGGCTGTCTCTAGTTGCCTGACCCGCCCTTGTATATGGGCTTTGCAAGTAAGTTCCTCTGGGAGAGGCAGGGTCAATTTAAGTTTACTGCATAGGGTCAACCTAAGTTTACTGCATAAAAAACAAAATGGCTCCCTCTGATTAAGTAAGCCCTTACAGTGGTCACCATCAAATAAGGTGAAAACTTGTCCAATTACTATAATGTCCACATGAAGCTAACATGATATTGTCTATCAACTATGCTTCAATTTAAAAAAATGAGTCAGAAAGAATATATATAAAACAGAATTGGGTTTGTCTGAGAGAGACTGAAATGTAAATGTAATCCAGCTGGAATTAGCCTCACTCAGCCTGTGTATGGGTAGCAGGTAACCATGGTCTCTGGGGACACCCTGTTTTTGTCTTCTGTGATAATTTTACTTCAGTTGCCTTCTGTGCTGATTTCTGATTCAGATTCCTTTGTTGGCTTTTTCTTGTGTGGTCCTGTGGTTGGTGTTCAGTTCTAGGCCACATGCTCCTCTTCTATTCATGGTCCTCAAGGGCATGCACATCTATTCCCTGGTTTCAGAGAGCACCTATATGCTCTTACTCTTTGCTCCCCTGAGCCTCAGACACTGTGTTTCTGCTTAGTGAGGAGACAGCTCCATCTGGCAGCTCGCTCCTTCAACAAGTAATTAACAAGTTCTTCCTGTGTGCCAGTGGGAAACAAATAAGGAAGGTTTCTTAGCACATTCCTTTTTCATTGTAGCTTCAGGCATAGAATTTAGTGATGCATCAGTTGCATAGAACACCCAGGCTCATTCCTTCAAGTGTCCTCCCTAATGCCCATCACCTGGTTACTCCATGTCCCCAGCCAACTCTCCTCCACCAACGCTGTTTGTTTCTACTTAAGAGTCTCATATGGTCTGTCTCCCTCTGTTTTCTTCTTGTTTTATCTTTCCCCCCCTTCCCCTACATTTATCGGTTTTGTTTCTTAAATTCTACATGTAGGGGCGGGCCAGGCCAGATAGAGGAGACGGCCAATCAGTAGGGCATGCATAAATTTACTGAGGTGAGTTGCAATCCCATTGGCCACCTGTGTGTGGGCCGGGATCAACCACCTCTATAAAGGCTGGTCTGTGAGGCTGCAAAGGGGGGGGTGGTTAGTAGCAGGAGGAGTTAGGGTAGCTGGTAGCAGGAACCATTGGGAGCTGTTAGGGTAGTGGTAGTGTCAGGGTTGTGGAGAGTGACAGCGCCCTTTTCGTCATCGGGATTCTCAGGAGTGGCATTGCTGGGATCCTCGCCGCCCCAAGCAGTGGCGCTGCCAGGAGCGGCCTCGTCCTGGGGAGCGGCCTTGCCACCCCAAGCAGCAGCACCGCCAGGAGCAGCCTCGTCAGGAGCTGGCGGCACAGCCTTGTCCTGAGTGGCATTGCTGGGAGCCTCATCTGCAGTGGCGCCACCGGGAGCGGCCACGCCGCCATGAGCAGCGGCACTGTCACTAGATGGCCGGGGAGCGGCCTCATCTGCAGCGGCCTCACCACCCCGAGCAGCGGCGCCGCCAGGAGCAGCCTCGTCGGGAACGGCCTCATCGGGAGCGGCCTCATCTGCAGCGGCGCCACTGCGAGCAACCTTGCCGCCTGAACAGCGGTGCTGTCACTAGACGGTGGGGGAGCGGCCTCGTCAGGAGCGGCCCTGTCCCGGGGAATGGTCCCGTCTGGAGCGGCCTCATCAGGAGTGGCCTGTGGTACAGTGAGGGTGAGGCAGGGAGCCTCCAGGAGGGACCCCAGGGCAAGGAGGCAGTGGCCCCCAGCAAGGCTCAGGCACCTACCGGTCAGTTTGATTTCTAATGCATGGGGCTCGGGCACCTACTGGTCAGTTTCTTTTCTGATGCATGGCGTGAAATAAAGCTTTGCTTGATTTTCGCTTTGTGTCAGTCTCCTTCCTTTGATCATGGACCCTAGCACTGGGGGCTCGTCTGGGATCAAACGACGAGAACTGAACCAGCATTGGAATTTCTGGAAAAAGCCTCTATTGAGATTTTGTCTGTCTGCCTGGTTGCGGAGCTCCAGGGTATAGCCCACCAGGGAGAAGCTGGACACGGCCATGCTCCCCAGGGCTGGAGTGGATGCAGGGATGCCCCATCCCTTTGCTGGTAGATCGACAGGGAGTTCAAGTCCCTCTGGGCGGTGGGGGGGTTCAAGTCCCCCTAGGTGTATGGGGGGTTTGAGTCCCCCTAGACAGTCAGGGGGTTCACGTCCCCCTAGGTGTACGGGGGGTTCAAGTCTCCCTAGGCAGTCGGGGGGTTTGAGTCCCCCTGGGTGTACGGGGGGTTTGAGTCCCCCTAGGCAGTTGGGGGGTTCGAGTCCCCCTAGAGGTATGTTGGGTTTGAGTCTCCCTAGGTGGTCAGGGGGTTCAAGTCCCCCTAGACGGTTGGGGGGTAAAGAAATCCCCCACCAGTGGCAGGTTCTGGGTAAGAATCATTGCGCCTGCAGTTGTCTTTGCCTGGTTCTTTTGTTGTCTGTCGTGTGGTTTGTTGTGTTTGCAGGGGACCAAGAAAGTCCCCACCAGCAGCAGGCTCTGGATGGGGATCGCTGGGCCTGTGATTGTCTCTGCCTTGTTTTTTTATTGTCTGTTGTGTTATTTGTTGTATTGGGAGAAATGGGACAAGCAGGGAGTAAGGGACCTGTGACACCCTTAGGTCTTGTTCTCGAACATTTCAAGGATTTCTAAGGTAAAGCCACTCAGTCAGGTGACAAGGTTTACCCGGGAAAACTAAAAACACTCTGTCAATTAGAGAGGCCCACTTTCTCCGCCGGAAAGGAACATTTGCCTTGGCTCAGATCTATTCTACCCTGAGTGAGATCTTCAATCTACATCGAGACCAAATACCATACATTGTGGCCTGGCGATATCTGATGGAAGAGCCACTGTCATGGCTCAAGTCCCGCCTTCCCTCTGCTAATGACACCATCTCTCTCCCTCTAAGTCAGGTCAGAACACCAAAACCAGAACAGACAGATGAGGGGGAACCAGGGAAGAAGAGCGTCCTACCTCCATCGGATGTGGAGGATGTGGAATTCCCCCCCCTTAATCTGTCCCCTAAATCTGACTCTCTGTCCTGAGATGTCTTTACCAGTCCATCTCATACGCGGTCAGGGTCTACCTATGGGACAACCAAGCAGAGAGACCGCCCTGATCCTTCCCCTTTCCTCTATCCCCCCCATCCTCCCTTTACCTCACCAGTACTGTCGGGGCCAATGCTGCCTCTCTGTGAGGTTGCTCTACCGGGTAGGAGAGGGCACCCCCACCTAAGCTATATCCCTTTCTCCTCTTCCGACATCTATAACTGGAAGACCCAACACAAATCCTTTTCTCTCTACCCTCAGGATTTAATTAGTCTCTTGGAGACTGTTTTTCTTACCCACCAACCTACCTGGGTGGATATTCAACAGCTCCTTATGGCTCTCTTTAATGCGGAAGAGAGGGATCGCATCATGCGAGAAACCCATAAGGTGATAAGCAAGAGACTTGGCAGGGACCACGATCCCCACCGAATGGAAGACTACTGCCCAAGGGAACCCCCTGACTGGGATCCAAATTCTGATGAAGGTAAGGAGAGCTTACGTTTCTACTGCCAGGCTCTACTGCGAGGCCTCCATGCAGCTGCAAGGAGACCCATAAATTTTTCCAAAATTAGTATGGTGACTCAAGGTAAGAATGAATCTCCAGGAGCTTTCCTAGAAAGGCTAATTGAAGCCTATAAAATGTATAGCCCAATCGACCCTGAGGCACCCGAAAATCAGAGGGCAATGAATCTTGCATTTGTTAGTTAGTCAGCCCCAGATATAAGGAGGAAACTTCAGAAAATCGAAGGATTTGAAGGGAAGAATCTGACTGAGTTAGTGGGAATAGCAGAAAAGGTGTTTAACAACAGGGATGCACAAGAGGATGAAAAACAGACAAAACAACTGGTTAAGGTTTTGGCATTACATGAGGCAGGGAGGAAACAGGTTGGGGATAGTAAATGGAAGGAAATGCCTAAGCACAGAGAAGACAGGCAGGAAGACTTAGATTCAGATCAGTGCACTTACTGTAAAGGAAAAGGACATTGGGCCAGGGAGTGCCCCAAAAGGAAGACAGCAATGCTCGCCACCAGAGACTAAAGGGGCCATGGTTCGGAGCCCCTCCCCAAACCTCGGGTAAAAATTGAAGTGGAGGGGAAATCAGTTGATTTTTTGGTGGACACAGGAGCCCAATTTTCATCATTACTTAAACCTGTGGGAAAACTATCTGGAGAAGAAGTCTGGGTACAAGGAGCAAATGGCACAGAGAGACATAAATGGACAACAGAAAGGACTTTAAATTTGGCCTTGGGAGTAGTTAAACTACTCCCTAATGCCCCATATAACTTGATGGGAAGAGATCTCCTCCATAAGTTAAGAGCTGGCATTCAGTTCTCAGAAGGAGACTATAACCTTGAGACAACCCACTGTACAGGTGCTTATGGAAGCAGTAGATGAATACCTCCTTTACAAGCCAGTCTCAAACCCAGAGGAGACAAAAGGGGGGGAGCCTTCTCCAAATTCTACAGGTCAAGTTTCCCACGGTCTGGGCAGAAGGGAAGCCCCCTGGCTTGGCCAAGGAACAACCCCCAGTGGTGGTACAATTAAAGGCGACGGCTATGGCTATTCGCGTTCGGCAGTACCCCCTTCCTCGGGAAGCAAAGGGAAGCAGAAAACACATTAACCGCCTCCGAGGAGATGGGATCCTAGTTCCTTGCAAATCTCTATGGAACACACCTTTGCTGCCCATCAAAAAGGCCGAGACTGTGGAGTACTAACCTGTTCAGGACTTGTGGGAAGTTAATAAATGAGTTGAAGATATCCACCCAACAGTGACTAACCCCTATACCCTACTCTCCCTTCTGGGTCCCAAAAGAACTGTGTATACCATCTTAGATCTCAAGGATGCATTTTTCTGCATATCTTTAGCAAAGGAATCTCAGCCCCTTTTTGCTTTTGAGTGGTCCGACCCACAGAAAGGGTTTCAAGGCCAACTCACCTGGACAAGACTTCCCCAAGGATTCAAGAATCCACTCACCAATTTTGATGAGGCCCTACACGAGGATTTGCGTGAGTATAGATCCTCGAACCAGGAGTCACTCTGTTACAGTATGTTGATTACTTGCTGATAGCCGCTGAGGACTATGAGTCATGCTTGTGGGGGACAAGAGCTCTCTTACAGACTCTGCAGGAAAAAGGGTATTGGGTGTTGGCAAAGAAAGCACAGCTCTGTCAGAGCCATGCCACTTATCTAGGCTTTGATCTTCACGAGGGAGTGCGTTCACTGTCTGAGTCCAGCAAATAGGTGATCACCCGATACCCCCGCCCCACCACACGCCGACAAGTGAGGGAGTTTCTTGGGACAGTGGGCTATTGTAGGCTGAGGATACAGCGGTTTGCAGAGATTGCCCGACCTCTCTACGAACTGGCAAAAGGGGGGCTCACTATGATAGAGTGGACAGCTGAGGCCAAAGGAGCATTTCAGGAATTACAAGCAGCCTTACTGCGTGCCCCAGCATTGGCCATCCCAGATGTTACCAAGCCCTTCCACTTGTATGTGGATGAAAAAGCAGGGGTGGCCAAAGGAGTTTTAACTCAGACCCTGGGGCCTTGGCAACGGCCAGTAGCTTATCTTAGCAAGAAACTAGATCCAGTAGCATCTGGGTTCCCCCCTTGCTTCCACATAATTGCTGCCACGGCCCTCCTGGTCAAGGATGCAAGTAAATTGACCTTGGGTCAAAATCTCATCTTGACCACCACACACGCTATCGAGGGCCTTCTCCGGACTCCACCAGGCCGATGGATGACAAATGCCCAAGTGATGGGGTATCAGGCCCTCCTCCTCAATGAACCAAGAGTGACCTTCCAGCTAAATCCAGCCACGCTGCTGCCAGAGGAGCTGGCTGACCACCCACATGACTGCGGGGAGGTCCTAACTGAAGTTGCAGGAATAAGGCCGGATCTCAGAGACATTCCCCTCCTGGATGCTGAGATGAATCTGTTCACAGATGGGAGTAGCTACATGATCAATGGAAAGAGGTATGCGGGGGCTGTGGTAGTTTCTCCTGAGCAGAAACTCTGGAAAGCAGCCCTGCCACATGGAACTTTGGCACAAAAAGCGGAACTGATTGCACTCACTAAGGCACTGCAGATGGCCAAAGGTAAAACCTCCAACATCTATATGGACAGCAGGTACACCTTTGCTACTCTCCATATACAGGGGCTATTTATAAAGAAAGGGGCCTATTAACAGCAGAAGGAAAGGGAATTAAAAACAGAGGAGAAATATTGGCTCTCCTCCAGGCTATTTGGGACCCAAAAGAGGTGGCCGTTTTGCATTGCCCGGGACACCAAAAGGGGACTGATCTGATTTCAAAAGGAAACCAATTAGAAGATCAAGCCTCAAAGCAAGCAGCCCGAGAAACAGTGCAAGAACTGGTTACACTCCTGGCTCTAGCCCTACCAGAAAAACCGAACTATTCAGAAGATTTAAAGTATTTACAGAAATGGGTTAAATTGGACTATAAAGGGGACTGGGCTAAGACTGAAGCAGGAAAAATAATTCTTCCTCGAAGACTGGGCAAAAAGTTAGTAGACCAGATACATCAGGGTACTCATTTGGGGATACACAAACTCAAGGAGCTTATAGGCAAGCAGTTCCAGGTTTCTAAATTAGGGCATATGGTTCAGGATGTAGTTGATAGATGTGCTCAGTGCCAGGCAGTTAATGTGGGAAGAACTATAATGGGAAGAGGGAAAAGAGAAAGAGGTAAGGAACCAGGAATTAATTGGGAAATAGATTTTACAGAAATGAAACCTGGAAAATATGGGCACAAGTACATGTTAGTTTTTGTAGATAACTTTTTGGGTTGGGTAGAGGCTTTCCCCACCAAACATGAGACAGCAGGAGTGGTAGCCAAAAAGCTACTAGAAGAAATAATTCCTAGGTTTGGGCTGCCTCTTGCAATTGGGTCAGACAATGGCCCTGCATTTGTGAGTTCAGTCTCACAGGCATTGGCCAAGGCCGTGGGCACTAATTGGAAACTACATTGTGCCTACTGGCCCCAGAGTTCCGGACAAATAGAGAGAATGAACCGGACTCTTAAAGAGACCTTGACAAAACTAATTCTGGAGACTGGAGGTGGATGGGTGGATCTGCTTCCTTTCGCCCTCCTCAGGGCACGATGTACACCCTATTTAAGCAAGGTGACCCCATTTGAAATAATGTTTGGGAGACCCCCCCCCGCTGTCCTCGATTACAAGAGGTTGCCCTAGCAGAAATGACTGATCAGTCTGTACTCCATTCACTGCAGGCATTACAGTCTGTCTTTAAAAAAGCCCACTTAGGGATCCTGACTGCCCACACTGTGACGGAGAGGGAGGTGGAACCACATCCTTACCAACCCGGGGACTTGTTTGGATACGTCACTATCAAGTGGGAAACTTGGAGCCTCGCTCCAAGGGACAATTTACTGTTATCTTGACCACCCCCACGGCAGTAAAAGTAGAAGGCATTAGGGCCTGGATTCATTCAGGTGATGTCAAATGAACTGAGGACAAGGACGCCCCCCAGAGATGGAAGCTGCAGCCAACAGATCCCGCTGACCATGGACTAAAGCTAAGACTAAAAAAATTGTGAGTTTATTGTTGCTCCTATTGTTACCTGTTTATGAAAAGTATAGGTGGGAAATTAGATGAACAAAATTAGGAAAAAATGGAAAAGGTTATAAAAAGTGTTGAATGGTTAACTCATCAGCCGACTTTTTGGCCCCAGGTATTACATGCTCAATGTAGCCCCCTTACAACAGAAGAGCATAGAACTGGCTGAAAGGTCAAGGATTTGACTAATTTCCAAAGAAAAGGGGAATGTAGGGGCGGGCCAGGCCAGCTAGAGGAGATGGCCAATCAGTGGGGCATGCATATATTTACTGAGGTGAGTTGCAATCCCATTGGCCACCTGTGTGTGGGCCAGGATCAACCACCTCTATAAAGGTTGGTCTGTGAGGCTGCAAAGGGGTGGGTGGTTAGTAGCAGGAGGAGTTAGGGTAGCCGGTAGCAGGAGTCATTGGGAGCCGTTAGGGTAGTGGTAGTGTCGGGGTTGTGGAGAGTGACAGCGCCCTTTTCGTCATCGGGATTCTCGGGAGTGGCATTGCTGGGATCCTCGCCTCCCCAAGCAGTGGCGCTGCCAGGAGCAGCCTCATTCTGGGGAGCGGCCTTGCCGCCCCAAGCAGCGGCACCGCCGGGAGCAGCCTTGTCAGGAGCTGGCGGCACAGCCTTGTCCGGAGTGGCATTGCTGGGAGCCTCATCTGCAGTGGCGCCGCCGCAAGCGGCCGCACCGCCATGAGCAGTGGCACTGTCACTAGATGGCCGGGGAGCGGCCTCATCTGCAGCAGCGCCGCTGCGAGTGGTCTCGCCGCCCAAGCAGCGGTGCTATCACTAGGCGGTTGGGGAGTGGCATCGTCCCGGGGAGCGGCCTCATCTGGAGCGGCCTCGTGAGGAGCGGCCTTGGTACAGTGAGGGTGAGGCAGGGAGCCACCAGGAGGGACCCCAGGGCAAGGAGGCGGTGGCCCCCAGCAAGGCTCAGGCACCTACTGGTCAGTTTGATTTCTAATGCAAGGGGCGTGGGCCCCTACCAGTCAGTTTGATTTCTAATGCATGGGGCTCGGGCACCTACTGGTCAGTTTTGTTTCTTTTTTTTTTTTTTAAAGATTTTATTTATTTATTTGACAGAGAGAGATCACAAGTAGACAGAGAGGCAGGCAGACAGAGAGAGAGGGAAGCAGGCTCGCCACTGAGCAGAGAGCCCGATGCGGGACTCGATCCCAGGACCCTGAGATCATGACCTGAGCCGAAGGCAGCGGCTTAACCCACTGAGCCACCCAGGCGCCCTCAGTTTTGTTTCTGATGCATGGCATGAAATAAAGCTTTGCTTGATTTTCGCTTTGTGTCAGTCTCCTTCCTTTGATCACGGACCCTAACAGGGGCAGGCTGAGAGGCCAGCCCCAGGTCCAGGGCAGGAGGAGGGGGGAGCCACGGCGCGCACCTGGGCCCTGTAAGCGTGCAGCAGGCTCTTGGGGCTCTGAGCTGCAGTGGCACACGGGCAGCAGTCTAAGGCCATACCACCCTGAGCGCGCCCGATCTCGTCTGATCTCAGAAGCAAAGCAGGGTCGGGCCTGGTTAGTCCTGGGATGGGAGACTGAACTCTTTTGATCTCGGAAGCTAAGCAGGGTCGGCCCTGGTTACTACTTGCATGGGAGACGGATCTCTTCTGATCTCGGAAGCTAAGCAGGGTCGGGCATGGTTAGTACTAGGATGGGAGACTGATTGCTTCTGAGCTTGGAAGCTAAGCAGGCTCGGGCCTGGTTACCCCTTGGATGGGAGAACTACCTCTTCTGATCTCGGAAGCTAAGCAGGCTCAGGCCTGGTTAGTACTTGGATGGGAGACCGATCTCTTCTGATCTTGGAAGTTAAGCAGGCTCGGGCCTGGTTACTCTTTGGATGAGAGACTGCCTTGGAATCCCAGGTGCTGCAGGCTTTTTTCCCCCAAACTTGTCTCGTGGGCCTTCTCCTTTTCTTTCCCCCTTCGGCCTCCCTCCCTGTCCCTTGGCTGCCACCGCTGGGCGCCCTGACCAAGGCGGCTGCCTCCAAACCATTCCTGAACACCTCAGCCCCTGACTCCAGTCCCCTCACCACCCTGGCCCCCTGATCCCTGGCTACCCCAGCCCCAGAACCGCGGGACCCTGACCCCAAAAGGGCGGCCCTGTGCACGGGCACGCGGCCACAACCCAGCCTTTATACCTGCACGCCACAAGGCCCACCCGTGCCTCAGCCGGGCTTGGGGGGCTGCTGGCAGGGCGGGGCAATGTTGGAGGGGCCACAGGGGACAGAGGCAGGGAAAGGAGTGAGGACCTGTGTGAGGACCACGCCATGGACGCAGGGCAGGGGCGTGGGGACCTGGCTGTGGGAGGATGGCTGGGGGTCGGGGGGCAGGAGGCAGGAGCCAGCCTTTACCATGGGTTCGGGCTCCTCTCTGCGGGCCTGTGCTCCTGAGGCCCTGGGTGCCGGCCCTGGGCCTGGGCCCTGGTCCCTGGATCCCCTGGCAGGGCCCTCGGGCTGCCCCGAGCTCACAAGCCAACCGGCAACCGCTCCACCCACCTCCCGCCCCATCGCCCCATGACCTGGGCCATCCCAACGTCCCCTCCTCCCCCGCCACTTCTCTCCACGGGGACTGGACCCTGCCAAACTGGAAGGGCATTCCCTTCCTTCTCAGCGACCACCTCCCCTTTGCCCCTGGGGTCCCACGCCCAGGCTCAGGTGCCCAGGACGTGAGATGGTCGACCACCCTGGGCTTCTGGCACCGTGGGTGCCCGGCTCCACGCTCCATCTCACGGGCACAGAGAAGGGCACAGCGAAGCTTGCTCAGCAAGACTGGCGGCGCCCCACACCAGGCCAAGAGAGGTCCCCCAGACCCCCACCCCCAGGTCCCACACCAAAGGACTAGACCAGAGAAAGAAACCCTCACAGGCCCCCAGGCCCCCACCCCAGATGGGGTGCTGGGTAGGAATGGGAGTGGAAAAGGACGGCTGACACCTGGCTGCAAGTCCTCTGGCTCCCCGGGATCCTCCCACAGCTCCAGGGTGCCAACATCTAGGCCAAAGCCCTGCCCAAGCACCACGACCCTCCCACCTGCGTCAAGTGCCAGGCCACCACAGCCTCCTGGCTATGGTGTATTGTCTGAGTGTGTGTGGGGGTGTGGGTGTGGGTCCGTCTGTGGGTCTGTGTGTGTAGAGTGTGTGAGTGTTGCGTGCACCCGTGTCTCTGTCCCTGTCCCTGTCTGCATCCCCATCAGGGTCTCAGTGTCTGTCCCGGGGGGTTGGGGGTGTGGAGGGTCTGAGGGGGTCTGCGGGTTGGATAGTTTGTCTCTCTGGCTCTGTGTTCCTGCCGTTCGTTCAGAGGTCCCTCCTTCTGTGTCTGTCCCTGAGCTTCCCTGGGTGTCTGTGTGTCTGTGTAGGTGAGCCGGCCTCTCGTGTCTCTGGGTCTGGGCCTGGTGTGGGTGGGTGGTGAGGGGAAGCGTGGCGGAGGAAGGGCCATGGGGTGGAGCTGCTGCATCTGGGCTGGTGTGTGGTGACGCCTAGTCCTCGGGTGGGCTGGGAGCAAGGTGGGGTGGAGAGGAGGAGAGAGCAGAGCAGAGGGGAGGAGAGGAGAGCAGAGTGGAGGAGAGGAGAACAGAGGAGAGTAGAGAGAAGGCCAGGTGGCTGGCTGCTCCAGGGCTAGGGTGGGGGGCAGGCACTGGGGGGCGCTGAGCACACAGCGCATGCACCCAGAAGCACCTGGATGCCATCTAGGGAGCCATGGCGGCGGCGGGGCTGGAGAGTCCCGGGATGGGAGAGTGCCTGGACTTTGGTAAAGCCTGGGTGCCACAGGCTTCTGGATCCCCTGGGCGGGGTGGGGGTGCTGGGCTGGGAGGCAGTCGCCAGGCCCAGGGCAGCCGGAGGGGGGAGCCATGGCGCGCACCGGGACCCAGGATGGGCTCAGCAGGCTCTTAGTGCACCGAGCTGCAGCAGCAGTCATCTAAGGCCATACCTACCTGATCGCGACGATCTCTTCTGATCTCGGAAACTAAGCAGGGTTGGGCCTGGTCAGCACTCAGAAGGGAGACCGCCTGGGTCTGATCTCAGAAGCTAAGCTTGGTCGGGCCTGGTTAGTACTTGGATGGGAAACCGCCTGAGAACACAGGGGGCTGTAGGCCTTTTTTCCCCCCAAACTGGTCTCTTTAGCCTTCTTCTTTTCTTTCCGCCTTTGGCCTCCCTCCCTGTCCCTTGGCCGCCACCGCTGGGCGCCCTGGTCAAGGGGGCTGCCTCCAAACCGTCGCTGAATGCCTCAGACCCTGACCCCGGTCACCTCACCCCCTTGGCCTCCTGACCACGGGCCACCCCAGCACCACACCCGGGCCCCTGGCCCCAAAAGGTCGGCCCGCTGCACGGGCAGGCGGCCACAACCCAGCCTTTCTACCTCCATGCCCAAAGGCACACCTGTGCCTCAGCCGGGACTGGGGGGCTGCTGGCCGGGTAGGGCAATGTTGGAGGGGGCTCAGGGGCCAGAGGCAGGGAAAGGGGTGAGGACTGGGGTGAGGACCATGGTCATGGACGCGGTGAGGGGCGTGGGGGCCCGGCTGTGGGAGGAGGGCTGGGGGATTGCGGGGGCGGGGGGCAGGAAGCAGGAGGGAGGAGCACGCCTCCACCCCGGGCTCTGGCTCCTCTGCACGGGCCTGAGCTCCCGAGGCCCTTGGTCCCGACCCTGGGCCTGTGCGCTGGGCCCTGGTCCCTGGATGCCCTGGCGAGGCCCTCGGGCTGCCCCGAGCTCCCAAGCCAACCGGCAGCTGCCCCGCACCCCTCCCGTCCTGGCACACCCGCGACCTGACCTCTCCCAGTCCCCCTCCCAATCCCCCCCTCCCGCCACTTGTCTCCATGGGGCCTGGGCTCTGCTCCGGCCAGAAGGGCATTCCCTTCCTTCTCACCGATCACCTCCCTTTTGCCCCTGGGGCCCCGCGCCCTGGCTCAGGTGCCCAGGACGGCAGATGGCTGACTGCACAGTGCTTCTGGCACCGTGGGCACCTGGCACCACCCTCCGTCTCACGGGCACAGTGAAAGCCACAGCGAGGTTCTCTCACTCAGCAAGGCCGGCGGCGCCCCACACCGGGCCAAGAGAGGTCCCCAGGACCCACCCCCCAGCCCCCAAACCAAAGGAGTAGACCAGAGAATGAAACCCTCGCAGGCCCCCAGGCCAGACAGGGTACTCAGCAGGAATGGGAGCGGAATGGGATGCCTGACACCCGGGCTGTGAGTCCTCGGGCTCCCCGGGCTCCCCGGGCTCCTCCAGCAGCTCCAGGGTGTCACCACCTCGGCCAAAGCCCCACCCAATCACCACGACCCTCCTGCCTGGGAGGACCACCGCAGCCTCCTGGGTGTGTGGTGTCCTGTCCGAGTGTGTTTGGGTGTGGGTGTGGGTGTATGGTGTGTAAGGTGTGTGAGTGTTGCATGCACATGTGTCTCTGTCCGTGTCCCTGTCTGCATCCCAGTCAGGGTCACCCTGTGTCTCCCAGGCGGTTGGGGGGATGGAGGGTCTGAGGGGGTCTGCAGACTGGAGAGTTTCTCTCTCTTGCTCTGCGTTCTTGCTGTCTATCCAGAGGTCCCTCCGTCTGTGTCTGTCCCTGTGTTTCCCTGGGTGTCCATGTGATGAGGGAGCAGGAGGCTGGCTGAGGACAAAGCAAAAGCTGGCACCTTGCACCCCCTCTCCATCCACTCCACTCGGTATTATGTGTAGCATTCCTCAGGCACCCCTGACTGCCATAAACAAGAAACAAATAGCTAACTTGCCTGCAAGACAGGAATCTCCCAACTATCTTGATGTTATTGGCTTGGCAAAAGACCACAGTGATCAAGCCTGAAGACCTCAGGGATACTCCCATAGGCCCTCTTTAGCATATGAAAACTCCGTTGAAACCTGCCTTACCCGCACCTTCCCCCAACCGCAGGGTACATAACCTACCATCCCTCACAACCCGGGGCAGCAGCTCTTTCAGCACACAGGTCCTGTCCCCGTGCTTTAATAAACCACCATTTTGCACCAAAGATGTCTCAAGAATTCTATCTTGGTCATCGGCTCCGCACCTCAGCCCACCGAACCCCACCTAGGTTCTAGAACTTCATCATATGGCGCTCGAACATCGTGCTGTGAGTCTTTACATTTGGACTCTGAGCTTCGGTGCCAAATTGGTGAGTACTTTTTCTCTCCTTTTCCTTTACTCTCATTTCAGGGCTTTTCAAGGAGTATGGTCTTATTGGAACACTGGCATGTCAGTTGCTCAGGCTGTAATCCTCTAGCCCGTGGCTACTCTACAGGGTGGAGAACGTTTGCCTTTTGGCTGTAAGTCAGTACCCTGGCCGGAATGGCAATAAGACCCAGAAACTTGATGGCCTCTCTTTATTCCTGTTCTTATATAAAGTTGTCTCTCTGGCACGGGACAGCCACCTAAGTCACCAGGTCGGCTACCAATCTTAAGACTCCCGTGTGAGGTTTCCTCCTGATTGATCTAATGTGATCCCCACCACATCCCTGGTCTAGCCACTGCTGGCCGAGAGACCTCCACTGGGAGCCGGCCGAAACCAGTACCCGATTGAATTAAAATGCAACCGGGGACACTTTCCTGGGGAAGTTGGCTGCAAGGACCACATGTGTTGGAATGTCACATAGACCATGATGGATTTCAGTCTTTACTGTTTCTTGCCAGTGTCTTCTGCTAACTACTTAAAGCTATGAAATTGGGTAATTTCCCCTTGTAAAAACCTTCCTAGTATTTCCATGGGTTAAAATGGCAAAATAGTATGCAGTCTTCAGGACAGACGATGGCATGGCATGGCACAGTGTTTTGGTCCATTCACGGGCACCCATTGGCAGCTTAGGATGCGATGGGGAAGAGGAGGGATGCCGGCACCCCTCCAGTGCCTCTTATGGCAGGAATGCCTTCCTGGGGAAGGCAGGATGGTGATCAATAGCGATTTTTGTTGAGGAACGCCTCTGGTCGCTTTTGACACAGGGGAACCTCTGACATATCCTTCGTGGGACGCCACCCAGGGGTCAGGGGGGATTAGGTAATGGACCTTCTTTACGTTTCTGGGAGCATGGCCTCAGTAGGCTTCTTCAGTTCCCAAGGACTCTACCTTGGGGTGCCTTTTAACCCACTGGAAATAATTTGGATTGCAAAACTTAGGAGAAGACTGAGCTGCTGTAACACTTCATGGCCTCAGTGGGCTCTATCAGTTGATCTCCTCTGCAGGAAACAGAGCAGATGAACCTAGGATACCTTCATTGCTCACAACTAGGCCTTCATTGCTCTGCACCAGGACCCTGAACTAGGGGGTTTTGCAGAATGTGTTTGCCTAAATGAGTCAGCTAGTAAACTTAATCTTGACATATTGGATGATAATTATGTAAATAAGCCTTCTTCAAATAAACCCCGGTTGCTGGGCCATCCCTAGCAAAGGGGACTCTGACCTTATTTCTCTCTGTTCCTCCTAATAGATGTGGGGGCTTCTCCCTCACTCACTTCCCGTGTTAATGGCTATAACTGGAGCCAACGGGGTTAGTCTAACTCGAGACATACTTTAAGGAATATTCCCAAGCAGCTGCTGAAACTCTCTTTGTTTTGGGGAAGTTTCCCTGTCTTCTCTGGCCCGACTTGGACTGCCTAACCCCTTCCCCCTTGCTGGTGGGAAAGCATGGTTTCTGCTCCTCTGTTGGGGCTGATGAGCTCTAAAACTGATGAGCTCTAAAACTGGGAATCTGCCTCCTGGCAGCACTTTGTTTCCTCTCTTTCCCTCTTCTGTTTCTGCACCAACATGTGTGCAGCCTGCATGACTGGCCTCTAGATCATGCATGATGGCTCCTTCTCTCTTCACTGTCAAGGAGCAAGAAGAGCAACCCCTGGACCTAACACCCCCACTCCGGACCTTCCCATCCATGTCTCAGGTAAACATTCAAAGTGGAGTGGGCCCAGGTGGAACGTAAATCAGTATTTGAACTAAGTTAAGTTTCTTGGTTTAATGAAGATATACATGTCTTTTAAGTTATCAGCAGTAAATGTGAAACTTTGAAGTTTACTGAAGGTCAAATAAGCTCGTGTTATTTGTTAAAATCTGTTAGCAAAGAAATTACTAAATTGATGGTCAATTGTCTGTCTCAAAGTTTTAATGGATAATTACTGAAGTAGCTTTCAAAGTCTTTGGTAACCTGAAAGTTTAAAGTTTTGCTTGGATGACAAATGGAATTAAATTTGTTGGACATTTAGGTCTTAACAAACAGGATATAATGCTAAGTGATTAATTACTGGACGTAGGTTTGTGCTTTTGACTTCTTACTGCAAAGAAACTAAGAGTATTTAAATCTTTGGTAAACATGTTTTGCACTTAATTGATTCATAAATTTGCCATCATAAATTTGCCGTCTGAAGAATTCTGTTGTAACAGTTCACAATTGGTTAATACTTAGTCTTCGCTAGAGATTAACGTGTTTCTAAGAGTATAAAATTTTGCTTAGTGTAACTAAGACTTATGGAAATAAGGGAAATAACTCTGTGGAAAAGTAGATGATATGTAAGAAAGATTTAAGGAATGGGAATACATTTTGTTGAGGGTAAGAGAAGGCAATTTTGTCCTAAATGAGATGGTTGTTTGGAAGAAAATGGCTTGGGACAAAACCTGAATGCAAAGGAAAGTTGTAGAAGGTTTGTGAAGGGAAATCTTCAGAAAAGTAATTTTAGCTATGGTCAGAATGGACTAAGATTGAAATGAATGGGTTTTAAAGGTACATTGGTATAAGACTGAAGTTCTCTCTGTTCAAAGGACAAAGTTTTCTTAGATTAATTGAACTGCTGTTAAGAAAATGTAAATGGTTTTCTCTTTGCCTGCCCAGAAAACCCAGTTTCTAAGTTTTGTTTTATCAGGTGTTTAACATCCCTAATTATATTTAGGCATGTGCTTTAAAACTTTAATGTTAACAAGATTTAAGGTTGTAAATCTCTTTAACTCAGGCTTTTCCTTGGTATGCGAAGTTACTCATGAAGTACTGCTAAGCCAATGATAAACCTTGGGTTACATTTGGGAAAATGCTATAACTATTCTAGAGATTCTATGCATTTCCTAAAGTTTTAATGTTTTGAGAGATCATCGCTTGATATTGTAATTATGGAAATGTTATGTGTCACAGAAATAACCTGATTTCCTTGCCAGTTAAATTGTTAACTCTTGTTTCATCAGCTCTAACCATATCCATTCTGAGTTTTTGTCATTTATAATTGGTTTAATTCTCTTGTAAAATGAGTTTTATCTTAAAGGAGATTCATATAAAGGACTTTCAGGACAAATACAGATATTTGATATACTTGAAAATCCTAAAACTGAAATGGGTAAGAATTTCCAAAACTAACTAAAGCTGCATTCACCAGATTTAGTAACATGGGACTAAATGAACTAAAAGATTATAGTGTTGTGTCTCTTAATGTTTTGTCTTATTTTAGACATTACTGGTTCTCTAATGTTTGCTCTTCCAGACTAGGGATACTTTTTTCTTAAGATACAGGAATGTAAAATTATTTATTTGCAAACAAATCAACAAATTCAACTTTTCTCTCTATCTGAACCCTTTCGAAACCAAAAGGTCTCAATAAGTATTCTTTCTTCCATGGCAATCAGTCATTTGCATAAGTTCAATAAGAATCTGTTCTTGTAACAGGACACCATTGGAAACATGGGTTATTTTACCAAGGCTTTGACTGGAATGTCATATTTGAAAAGACTCAGATATGACCAGACAGCTTAAAGGAACTAAGGTTGACTTTATGAAACCTGGAGCCATAACGCCCCTTGGGACTGCTGGCCTGATACCTTGCTTACAGAGTTCCCAGCAGCCTCACCAAGTGAGTAAAGAATGTCACTCCTTAGTAGGTGCGGAATCTCAGAAAGAAGAATTCGCCCAAATCGACAGGTATTGCAGGCATGTCTGATGGCAAGTATGTGGCTTGGCTTCTGGCCTGGAGAGGCTACTAAAAAGTTCAACCTAGAGATTCCTTATAAGAAGTTCCAGCATCTCTCCAGCGGGCTTCCATTCCAAACAGGCCTTCCAGCGTCCTCCTTTCTCCATATATGTTCCTCTTGTTTGTTTGTTGGACTTGCCTGTGGTTCTGCCCTAGCACGTTGCAATTCTGTCATTATCGAATAAACCCATTTTACTGGTGAAGAAAAAAAAAAAAAGAAGTTCCAGCAAAGCAGATTCTAAAAGATCTATATGATCGCTTACTGTTCTTGCTGAGCTTATGTAAATAATTAGGCCAAGTTTGTTAAAACTGGACTTGTTTTTCAAATGAATTAGTTCTGATTTGGCTATCTCTGGAAATGAGGGTTATTTTAGAGAGAAAAATTATGTTTTAATAATACACCTTTATGGATGTTAAGTTCTAAATTCGATTGTCTTTAAATGTTTGTTTACCTAAACTAGAGAATTTGAGGTAAACTTCAGAAAAGTTGCACAATAGCTCATTTAGACGATCTTCTTGTTTTTTTTTGTTTTGTTTTGTTTTTGTTTTTTATTCTGAGGGGATAATAATAAGACCCCATGGCAAATGATTAAACAACTGGAAAATGGGATTGATTCCCCAACAATTGCATAACTTAACTATCACCTTGTGTGTGGCTGGAATAATGAAATTGCCTAAAAGCTAGCATACCACACTCCATAGGATTAACTATGGACTTGTGGAGATAATGGATGACCCACTTTGTTTATGAGTGGATTGGATGATGCACATGGGACTCCCGTTATCTCTTGACAAGTTTTCTCCCACTTGCCAGTGGTCCTCTGTAATCAGGATATTGTTAAGGCTGGACCACTCAAAGGGGTTCTTAATGGTTTCATCCCTTAGTCATATTTATCCTAGAAGCTACCTCTCTTGAGGTGCAATTGCAAACAGATGTTTTAGCTAAGCATAGAACAGCCCTCCTCATAAAAAGAGCCTCAAAGCTCACTATGGGACAGTCCCTGACTGTAGTGACTTCACATTAGGTCCAGATTTGTCTTAGAAGCCAAGGCCACCAATGGATGGTGGAGGCTAACTTATTAAATACTGGGCTATACTTACAGATATGCCATAAATAATACTTAAAACATGTCGAACTTTAAACCTAGCTACCCATATGCCTGAACCTGACCATTGTGCTTCTTTCTCTATAGAGCAAAAACTGTTCAGAGGTTACTGATCTTTCTTACTCTAGTTGGTCAGATTTAAGATGTCCCTGTTAAAAATACAAATGACAGTTGGTTTATTGATAACAATAGTTTTCATAGAAAGAATAAGAAAAGCTAGGTATGCCATAGTGCTCACTAGCACTTTGCTATTGCCAGAGCCTAAAAATAAACATTAATACTGACTCCAAATATGCCTTCCTGGTACTACATGCCCATGGAGCTATTTTGAAGGAAAGGGGATTGCTGTCAAGCCATAACTCCCCAGTCAAATATGGGCCTAAGTTCCAAAATCCTACTTACTGCTATACTGAGGATGGTACATATCAAATCTGGGATACATATTTGTGGCTCACACCCACAATTGGACGACTCAGTCAAAAGGCAGTTTTATGCTGGGAACAAAGAAATCATACGTATAATACTTGGGCAAATAACACGATATCTAGGATGGCTTTCATTAGAAATGTGTTCCCAAATAATAGTACTCCAGGCTACTGACTGGTTTACTACTGGTTGGGTAAGGCGACCTGGCATTAGATGGTCAGCTTCAAACAGAACCCACTGGATATGTGGAACTAACCTGTGGCCCTGGCTTCCTCCAGGGTGGATAGGTCACGGTACTTTAGGATTTGCCAGATTCATGGGTGCATTACTAGAACCATCACCACGCCAGCTAATCTCCCCAATTTAAAGCAAAGATGGACACGATCTGTTTTTAAATGGTATGATCACTTAGCATCCATTTTTGTTCTATCTGTGGGACTAGAGGATGTCATGTGGCATGTAAAAGCCCTTAATAAATACACTGCAAAGGCACTCAATGATTCACTAAATAGCATCCTTCTACTAAATATAGAAATCTCAAAAATATGCAAGGCATTCCTACAAAATCGGATGGCCTTAGATGTCCTGACAGGAGCACAGGGTGGCATATGCGCAATTATCAAAGCAGAATGTTGTGTGTACATCCCAGACTATCACAAAAATATCACAGGACTAATAAAAGATATGAATACCCAGATTAAGGCTCTACAAGATCCTTCTCCCTCTCTCAAGGATTTAACCTTCCTGGTTTGAGGGAGGACTATGGCCAACAATTAAAAATCTCCTTTTCGGGCTTCTCATTCTTATCACCCTATTAATCTTAATATGTTGCTTTGTCCAATGTTTCCCTACTTGGTGCGGAGACTCCATTGCTGCAATGACTTCACAAGGACAGATGATCCTTACCGCGCACAGAGACACTTCTTCACTGTAACTCCCCTATACGTTTCTCCACTGATCAATGCTGGCCTGAGTAGGTAGGGACAGCTCTACACCCCTACTCAGCAGGAAGAAGTTACAGAAGATGAGACCTTCCACCTTCAACCACCTTCAAGATTTAAGGGTCAAAATTGTTCAGGGGGGAATGATGAAGGAGCAGGAGGCTGGCTGAGGACAAAGCAAAAGCTGGCACCTTGAACCCCCTCTCCATCCACTCCCCTCTGTAATATGGGTAGCATTCCTCAAGCGCCCCTGACTGCCATAAACAAGAAACAAATAGCTAACTTGCCTGCAAGACAGGAATCTCCCAACTATCAAGATGTTAATTGCTTGGCAGAAGACCTCATTGATCAAGCCTGAAGATCTCCAGGATACTCCCATAGGCCCTCTTTAGCATATGAAAACTTCATTGAAACCTCCCGTCCCCTCACCTTCCCTCAACCATAGGGTACATAACCTGCCATCCCTCACAACCCCGGGCAGCAGCTCTTTCAGCACACAAGTCCTGTCCCCGTGCTTTAATAAACCACCATTTTGCACCAAAGATGTCTCAAGAATTCTATCTTGGTCATTGGCTCCGGACCTCAGCCCACCGAACCTCACCTAGGTTCTAGAACTTCATCACGTGTGTCTGTGTAGGTGAGACGGCCTCTCGTGTCTCTGGGTCAAGGACTGGTGTGGGTGGGTGGGGAGGGGAAGCGTGGAGGAGGAAGAGCCATGGGACATATCTAAGGCTGGTGTGTGGCGTCACCCCAGTCCTCGGATGGGATGGGAGCGAGGTGGGGTGGAGAGGAGGGGAGAGCAGAGTGGAGGAGAGGAAAGGAGAGGAGGGAAGGCCTGGTGGCCGGCTGCGCCAGGCCTAGGGTGGCGGGTGGGCGCTGGGGGGCGCTGAGCACACCGTGCGCTTCACGGATGGACCCCAGTGCCATCTGGGGAGCCAGGGCGGCGGCAGGGCTGGGGAGTCCCGGGATGGGAGAGTGCCCCCGTTCTTTGGTGACCCAAGATCCCGCAGGGTTCTGGGCCCCTGGGCGGGGTGGGGCGGGTTGTGGGGGTGAAGGTGGAGGGCGGTGGGCGAGTTGTGGTGGCGGACCTGGGAGGCAGGCACCAGGCCCAGGGAAGGAGGAGGGGGGAGCCACGGTTGGCACCCGGGCCCTGGAAGCGCTCAGCAGCCTCTTGGGGCTCCTAGCTGCAGCAGCACGCAGGCAGCAGTCTAAGGACATACCACCCTGAATGAGACCGATCTCCACTGATATCGGAAGCTAAGCAGGGTCGGACATGGTCAGCACTCGGATGGGAGACCAATCTCTTTTGGCTCGGAAGTTAAGCAGGGTCGGGCCTGGTTACTCCTTGGAATGGAGACAGCCTGGGAATCCTGGGTGCTGGAGGCTTTTTTTCCCCCAAACTCGTCTCTTGGGCCTTCTCCTTTTCTATCCCCCTTGGGCCTCCCTCCCTATCCCTTGGCCGCCACCGCTGGGTGCCCTAGCCAAGGCCAATGCCTCCAAACAGTCCCTGAACGCCTCAGACCCTGACCCCAGTCCCCTCATCCCCCTGACCCCCTGACAACTGGCCACCCCAGCCCCAGCACTGCAGGCCCCTGGCCCCAAAAGGGTAGCCCGCTGCACGGCAAGCGGCCACAACACAGCCTTTCCACCTGCACGCCAAAAGGCCCAGCTGCTGCTGGCATGGTGGGGCAATGTTGGAGGGGGCTCAGGGGCCAGAGTTAGGGAAAGTGATGAGGACCTGGGTGAGGACCACGGCCATGGATGCGAGGAGGGGCGTGGGGGCTTGGCTGTGGGAGGAGGGCGAGGGGTCGGGGGGCAGGAGGCAGGAGCGGGCCTCGACCCCGGACTCTGCTCCTCTCCACGGGCCTGTAATCCCGAGGCCCTAGGGCTGGGCCCTGGTCCCTGGATCCCCTGGTGAGGCCATCAGGCTGCCCCGAGCTCCCAAGCCAATTGGCAGCAGCCCAACCGACCTCCCGCCCCAGCGCCCCTGAGACCTGGGCCCACCCCACGTCCCCCCACCCCCCAGCCCTGCCACTTCTCTCCATGGGGCTTGGGCTCCACTCAGGTCGGAAGGGCATTCGCTTCCTTCTCACGGACCACCTCCCCTTTGCCCATGGGGCCCCTCGCTCAGTCTCAGGTGCCCAGGATGCTAGATGACTGACCACCCTGGGATACCGGCGCCGCGGGCGCCGGGCTCCACGCTCCATCTCACGGGCACAGCGAAGGACACAGCGAGGCTCTCTTGCTCAGCAAGACCGGCGGCGCCCCACACCGGGCCAAGAGAGGTCCCCCGGACCCCCACCCCCACGCCCCACAACAAAAGACTAGACCAGAGAAAGAAACCCTCGCAGGCCCCCAGGCCCCCACCCCAGACGGGTGCTGGGCAGGAATGGGAGCGGAATGGGACACCTGACACCTGGGCTGCAAGTCCTTGGGCTCCCCGGGCTCTTCTCCCAGCTCCAGGGTGCCAGCAGCTAGGCCAAAGCCCGGTCCAAGCACCACGAACCTCCCTCCTGGGTCAGGTGCCAGGCCACCACAGCCTCCTGGCTGTGTGGTGTCTTGTCCGAGTGTGGGGTGGGGATCCGAGTGGGGATAGGGGTGGGTCTGAGTCCGTCTGTCGGTCTGTGTGTAGAGTGTGTAAGGGTTGCTTGCACCCGTGTCTCTGTCCTGTGTCCCTGTCAGCATCCCGGCCAGCGTCTCGGTGTCTGTCCCGGGGGCTTGGGGGCGTGGAGGGTCTGAGGGGATCGGCGGGTTGGAGAGTCTGTCTCCCTGGCTCTGCGTTCTTGCCTTCTATCCAGAGGTCCCTCCGTCTGTGTCTGTCCCTGTGTTTCCGGGTGTCCATGTGTCTGGGTAGGTGAGCCGGGTCTCGTGTCTCTGGGTCAGGGACTGGTGTGGGTGGGTGGTGAGGGGAAGCGTGGTGCTGGAAGGGTCACGTGGCGGGGCCGCCGAGTCTGGGCTGGTGTGTGGCATTGGCCGTGTCCTTGGGTGGGCTGGGAGTGAGGCAGGGTGGAGAGGAGGGGAGAGCAGAGCGGTGCGGAGCAGAACAGAGCAGAGCAGAGTGGAGAGGAGAGCAGAACGGAGGTGAGCTGAGGAGAGGAGGGCAGAGGAGAGGAGAGGAGGGAAGGCCAGGTGGCCCGCTGCGCCAGGCCTAGGGTGGCGGGCAGGCGCTCGGGGTTCTGAGCACACCGCGGGCATTTCTGATGCACCCCAATGCCATCTGGGGAGCCAAGGCGGCGACAATACTGGGGAGTCCCGGGATGGGAGAGTGCCCCCGTTCTTTGGTGACGCCAGGGTGCCGCAGGCTTCTAGGCTCCTGAGCGGAGTCAGGGGTGTTGTGGGGGTGGGGGTGTGGGGCGGTGAGGGCATGGTGGTGGCGGGGCTGGGAGGCAGGCCCCAGGCCCAGGGCAGGAGGATGGGGGAGCCGCGGTACGCACCCGGGCCCTGGACGCGCGCAGCAGGCACTTGGGGCTCCGAGCTGCAGCGGCACTCTGACTGCGCCCAATCAGGTCTGATCTCGGAAGCTAAGCAGGACTGGGTCTGGTTACTCCTTGGATGGGAGACCGACCTCTTCTGATCTCGGAAGCTAAGCAGGATCGGGCCTGGTTACTCCTTGGATGGAGATTGCCTGGGAAACCCGGGTGCTGGAGGCTTTTTCCCCCCAAACTCATCTCTTGGGCCTTCTCCTTTTCTTTCCCCATTCGGCCTCCCTCCCTGTCCCTGGGCCACCACCGCTGGGCGCCCTGGCCAAGGCGGCTGCCTCCAAACAGTCCCTGAACCCCTGACCCCGGTCCCCTCACCCCCTGACGCCCTGACCCCTGGCCACCCCTGCCCCAGCACCGCGGGCTCCTGGCCACAAAAGGGCGGCCCGCTGAAGGTGCAGGCGCCTTTCCACAAACCAGCCTTTCCACCTGCACGCCGCAAGGCCCACCTGCGCCTCAGCCGGGCTTGGGAGGCTTCTGGCAGGGCAGGGCAATGTTGGAGGGGGCTCAGGGGCCAGAGGCAGGGAAAGGTGTGAGGACCTGGGTGAGGACCATGGCCATGGATTTGGTGCGGGGCATGTGGGTCCGGCCGTGGGAGGAGGGCGGTTTTTTGGGGGCAGTAAGTAGGAGCGGGGCTTGACCCCACGTTCGGACTCCTCTCCCTGGGCTTGTGCTCCCGAAGTTCTGGGTTCCGGACCTGGGCCTGGGCCCTGTCCCTGGATCCCCTGACGAGGCCCCCGGGCTGGCCAGAGCTCTGAAGCCAATGGCAGCCGCACCATCCACCTCCAGCCCCAGCACCCCCAAGACCTGGACCCTCTCCACATCCTCCTCTCCCCCCTGCCACTTCTCTCCACCGGGCCTGGGCTCTGCTCAGGCCGGAAGGGCATTCCCTTCCTTCTCACCGACCATCACCCCTTTGACCCTGGGGCCCCTCGCCCGGTCTCAGGCGTTCAGGTCACGAGATGGCCGACTGCCCTGGGCGCCCGGCTCCACGCTCCGTCTCTCGGGCACAGCGAAGGCCACAGCGAGGCTCTCTCGCTCAGCAAGATCGACGGCGCCTGACACCGGCACAAGCGAGGTTCCCCAGACCCCCATCCCCATGCCTCAAACAACAGGACTAGACCAGAGATAGAAACCCTTGAAGGCCCCCAGGCCCCCACTGCAGACGGGGTGCTGGGCAGAAATGGAATCGGAATGGGAGGTCTGACACCTGGCCTGCAAGTCTTCGGGTCTTTGGGCTCCTCGGTCAGCTCCAGTGTGCCACCACCTGGGCCAAAGCGCCCCTCAAGCCCCACGACCCTACCACCTGGGACAGGTCCTGGCCAACGCAGCCTCCTGGGTTTGCGGTTTTTTGTGCGTGTGTGTGTATTTGTGGGTGGCTCTGTGGGTCTGTGTATAAGGTGTGTGAGTGTTGTGTGCATGTGTGTCTCTGTCCGTGTCCCTGTCCGCATCCTGGTCAGGGTCACCGTGTCTCTCCTGGGGGGTTGGGGGATGGAGGGTCTGAGGGGGTCTGTGTGTTGGAGAGTCTGTCTCTCTGGCTCTGCGTTTTGTCATCTATGCAGAGGTTCCTCCGTCTGTGTCTGTCCTTGTGTTTCCCTGGGTGTCCGTGTGTCTGTGTAGGTGAGCCGGCCTCTCGTGTCTCTGGGTCAGGGCCTGGTGTGGGTGGGTGGCGAGGGGAAGTGTGGCGGAGGAAGGATCACGGGATGGAGCTCCTGTGTCTGGGCTGGTTTGTGGCATCGTCTGAGTCCTCAGGTGGGCTGCGAGCGAGGCGAGGTGGAGAGGAGAGGAGAGCATAGCAGAACGGAGGAGAGGAGTGCAGAGGAGGGCAGAGTGGAGAAGAGGAGAGCGGAGGAGAGAGAGGAGGGAAGGCCAGGTGTCCGGCTGCGCCATGGCTCGCTGGGAGGGCGGGCACTGGGGGGCGTTGAGCACACCGCGCGTGCAATCCCAGGTACCCAAATGCCATCTAGAGAACCGCGGCAGCGGCGGCGGGGCTGTGGCGTCCCGTGATGGGAGACTGCCCGTTCTTTGGTAACGCCTGGGTGCCACAGTCATGTGGAGCCCTGGGGGGGTGGGGGGTGGTGGGCTGGAGGGCAGGCGCCAGGTCCAGGGCAGCCGGAGGGAGAAGCTGGGGCGCGCACCGGGGTCGGGAAGGGCGCGGCAGGTTCTTAGGGCGCTGCGCTGCAGCGGCAGTCGTCTAAGGCCATACCTACCTGATCGCGACGGTCTCATCTGATCTCGGAAGCTAAGCAGGGTCGGGCCTGGTTACTACTTGAGTGGGTGACAGATGTCTTCTGATCTCAGAAGCTAAGCTGAGTCGGGCTTGGATATACTTGGATGGGAGACCGATCTCTTCTGATCTCCGAAGCTAAGCAGGGATGGGCCTCGTTAGTACTTGGATGTTAGACCGCCTGGGAATCCCGGGTGCTGTAGGTTTTTTTCCCCCCAAACGCGTCTCTTGGGCCTTCTCCTTTTCTTTCTCCCTTCTTCCTCCCTCCCTGTCCCTGGGCCGCGACTGCTGGGCGCCCTGGCCAAGGCGGCTGCCTCTAAACAGTCCCTGAATGCCTCAGCCCCTGACCCCGCTCCGCTCACCCCCCTGACCCCTTGAACCCTGGCCACCCCAGCCCCAGTATCGCGGGCCCCTCTCCCCTAAAGGGCGGCCCGCTGCACGGGCTGTCGGCCACTACCCAGCCTTTCCACCTGCATGCCGCAAGGCCCGCCCACACCTCAGCCGGGCTTGGGAGGCTTCTGGCAGGGCAGGGCAATGTTGGAGTGGGCTCAGGGGCCAGAGGCAGGGAAAGGAGTGAGGACCGGGGTGAGGACATTGGCCATGGATGCGGGGAGTGGCGTGGGGGCCTGGCTGTGGGAGGAGGGCGGGGGGTCATGGGCAGGAGGCAGAAGCGGGCCTTTACCCCAGGTTCAGGCTCCTCTCCACCAGCCTTTTCCTCCGAGTCCCTGGGTCCTGGCCCTGGGCCTTGGCCCTGGTCCCTGGATCCCCTGGCAAGGCCCTCGAGCTGTCCCAAGTTCCCAAGCCTACAGGCAGCCGCCCCACCACCTCCCACCCTGGCACTGCTGTGATCTCGTGCCCCCCCACGTCCCACCTCCTTGCCCCCCGCCACTTCTCTCCACGGGGCCTGGGCTCTGCTCAGGCCGGAAAGGCATTCCCTTCCTTCTCACCGACCACCTCCCCTTTGCCCCTGGGGCACCGCGCCCGGGTTCATGTGCCCAGGACACGAGATGGCCGACCTCCTTGGGCTTCTGGCGCTGTGGGCGCCTGGCTCCATGCTGTATCTCACTTGTACAACGAAGGCCACAGTGAGGCTCTCTCTCAGCAAGACTGGCGGCGCCCCACACAGGGCCAAGAGAGGTCCCCTGGATCCCCACCCCCACGCCCCACACCAAAGGACTAGACCAGAGTAAGTAACCCTGGCTTGCCCCCAGGTCAGGCAGGGTGCTGGGCAGGAATGGGAGCAGAACGGGACGCCTGACACCTGAGCTGCAAGTCCTCAGGCTCCCCACGCTCCTCCCGCAGCTCCAGGGTGCCACCACCTAGGCCAAATCCTCGTCCAAGCACCACGACCCTCCCACCTGGGTCAGGTGCCAGGCCACCACAGCCTCCTGTCTGTGTGGTGTCTTGTCCGAGTGTGTGTGGGGTGTGGGTGGGGGTGGAGTGGGTTTGGGGGTGGGTGTGTGTGGGTCCGTCTGTGGGTCTGTGTGTGTAAAGTGTGTCAGTGTTGCATTCACCCGTGTCTCTGTCCTTGTCCCTGTCCGTATCCCGGTCAGGGTCACGTTTTGTGTCCCAGGGTCTTGGGGGCGTGGAGGGTCTGAGGGGGTCTGTGGGTTGGAGACTTTCTCTCTGTTTCTGCATTCTTGCCATCTGTACAGATGTCCCTCTGTCTGTGTTTCCCTGGGTGTCTGTGTGTCTGTGTACGTGAGCTGGCCTCTCGTGTCTCTGGGTCAGGGCCTGGTGTGGGTGGATGGCGAGGGAAAGTGTGGCGTAGGAAGGGCCACGTGGCAGGGCAGTCGCATCTGGGCTGTTGTGTGGCGTCGGCTGAGTCCTCGAGTCCTGCTCAAGGTCCCCGATCGTCACTCTACTGTCGGCCCTGGGCCTTAAGTCCAAGGCCCACACCCTGGCCTCCAAGCGTAGGCTGGGAGAGGGGTCTGCCCTTGTGACAGAAATGTGCCTGGAGAGGGGTATTCTATGGAACTGCTTCCTCAGAGACCAGGGAGTGTTCCTACCCACGTCCTGCACCACACAGTTGGCTAGCCCTCCCATCGACCTGGGAGGTGGGAGCTAGTGAAAGGTTGCTTTCTTGACAGGATTCCTCCTCATGGGTTTGCACAGGGCACCTCGCTGGTGCTATCCCGCAGGCATCGCAATGGGGGTGTCCGCACCTGACTCTGCACATCTAGGTGTCCCCACTGCTTCTGTCTTCATGGATGGAGTGTGGTGTGTGGGGCCAACGCGTCGTTCTGACGTCACCCCGGGGCACTGGCTGTGCGCCTCCACCACCCGCTTCGGGCAGGCCTCCCCACTCAGGGCGCATTCAGGGAAGGTGGCCGGATTCAGGGAAGGTGGCCGGGAGCGGGCATCGCCGTCCAGATGGGTGTGCAGCACGCTACTCTGTGAACGCTTGCTCCCGTGGGCCGACCGACGGTGGCGGTCATGCGGAGGGAAGCGGGGCTGCTGTCAGAAGGACTCTGGCGCACTTAGGTCTGGAGTGTGTGTTCTGCTGTGGGTCCAGCGGTCGCAGTTATGGGAGCAGCAGGAGCCGGTGGCGGTGTCCTAGTGGGGGGCTCCGTGAGGCTGAGCGAAGGGTGGCCTCCCTCGGATGTCCTCTGGTCCGAGGGCCGGGAACCTTCCTCAGGATTCCGTACCACACGTGGGGGCGGCTCTTTCTCTCTTCTAGCAAGAGGTCTGCACGCCAAAGTCAGCTCGGTACCAGGCTAGTTTCTTGGCGATGAGGCACTGTTGGTCTCTTGGGTTTTCCAGGTTGCGATTTGAGAGGGCATCCTTCTGCGTGGAGCGACGTGCAAAAGTCAGCCTGGTTCCAGCCTTGTTGCTTGGCGGTGAGGCTCTGGTGTTCTCTCGAGTTTTCCAGGTTGCAGTTTGAGAGGGCATCATTTTGCATGGAGCGAGCTGTGCATGGATGCTGTGGGCCTTCCATCCTGACCTGTTTCTCATGGGGCGGCCAAGAGACTTGGCCGGGGGCCTTCACACACACTCTGAGCTAACAAGCGGCATCCCCATATACACCGCAGGGCGCTGAATCGTTTGTGTTTATTTAATTTATTTATTTTCAGCGTAACAGTATTCATTGTTTTTGCACCACACCCAGTGCTCCATGCAATATGTGCCCTCCCTATTACCCACCACCTGGTTCCCCAACCTCCCCCCCCGCCCCTTCAAAATCTTCAGGTTGTTTTTCAGAGTCCATAGTCTCTCATGGTTCATCTCCCCTTCCAATTTCCCTCCACTCCCTTCTCCTCTCAATCTCCCCATGTCCTCCATGTTCTTTGTTATGCTCCACAAATAAGTGAAACCATATGATACTTGACTCTCTCTGCTTGACTTATTTCGCTCAGCATTATCTCTTCCAGTCCCGTCCATGTTGCTACAAAAGTTGGGTATTCATCCTTTCTGGTGGAGGCATAATACTCCATCGTGTATATGTACCATGTCTTCCTTATCCATTCGTCCACTGAAGGGCATCTTGGTTCATTCCACAGTTTGGCGACTGTGGCCATTGTTGCAATAAACATTGGGGTACAGATGGCTCTTCTTTTCACTACATTGGTATCTTTGGGGAAAATACCCAGCAGTGCAAGTGCAGGGTCATAGGGAAGCTCTATTTTTAATTTCTTGAGGAATCTCCACACTGTTCTCCAAAGTGGTTGCACCAACTTGTATTCCCACCAACAGTGGAAGAGGGTTCCCCTTTCTCCACATCCTCTCCAACACACGTTGTTTCCTGTCTTGCTAATTTTGGCCATTCTAACTGGTGTCAGGTGATATCTCAATGTGGTTTTAATTTGAATCTCCCTGATGGCTAGTGATGATGAACATTTTTTCAAGTGTCTGATAGCCATTTGCATGTCTTCGTTGGAGAAGTGTCTGTTCATATCTTCTGCCCATTTTTTGATATGATTATCTGTTTTGTGTGTGTTGAGTTTGAGGAGTTCTTTATAGATCCTGGATATCAACCTTTTGTCTGTACTGTCATTTGCAAATATCTTCTCCCATTCCGTGGGTTGCCTTTTTGTTTTGTTGACTGTTTCCTTTGCTGAGCAGAAGATTTTGATCTTGATGAAGTCCCAAAAGTTCATTTTCGCTTTTGTTTCCTTTGCATTTGGAGACATATCTTGAAAGAAGTTGCTGTGTCTGATATCGAAGAGGTTACTGCCTATGTTCTCCTCTAGGATTTTGATGGATTCCTGTCTCACATTGAGGTATTTTATCCATTTTGAGTTTATCTTTTTGTATGGTGTAAGAGAATGGTCGAGTTTCATTCTTCTCCATATCGCTGTCCAGTTTTCCCAGCACCATTTATTGAAGAGTCTGTCTTTTTTCCTGTTTTGTCAAAGATTATTTGACCATAGAGTTGAGGATCCATATCTGGGCTCTCTACTCTGTTCCACTGGTCTATGTGTCTGTTTTTATGCCAGTACCACGCTGTTTTGGTGATCACAGCTTTGTAGTAAAGCTTGAAATCAGGTAACGTGATGCCGCCAGTTTTGTTTTTGTTTTTCAACATTTCCTTAGCAATTCAGGGTCTCTTCTGATTCCATACAAATTTTAGGATTATTTGCTCCAGCCCTTTGAAAAATACCGGTGGAATTTTGATTGGAATGGCATTAAAAGTATAGATTGCTCTAGGCAGTATGGACATTTTAACAATGTTTATTCTTCCGATCCAAGAGCATGGAACGGTCTTCCATCTTTTTGTGTCTTCTTCAATTTCGTTCATGAGTGTTCTGTAGTTCCTCGAGTACAGATCCTTTACCTCTTTGGTTAGATTTATTTCCAGGTATCTTATGGTTCTTGGTGCTATAGTAAATGGAATCGATTCTCTAATTTCCCTTTCTGTATTTTCATTGTTAGTGTATAAGAAAGCCACTGATTTCTGTACATTGACTTTGTATCCTGCCACATTACTGAATTGCTGTATGAGTTCTATTAGTTCGGAGGCAGAGTCTTTGGGGTTTTCCATATAAAGAATCATGTCATCTGCGAAGAGAGAGTTTGACTTCTTCATTGCTAATTTGTATACCTTTTATTTCTCTTTGTTGTCTGATTGACATTGTTAGGACTTCTAATACTATGTTGAACAAGAGTGGTGAGAGTGGGCATCCTTGTTGTTGTCCTGACCTCAACAGGAAGGCTGCAAGCTTTTTCCCATTGAGGATGATATTTGCTCTGGGTCTTTCTAGATAGATTTTATGAAGTTCAGGAATGTTCCCTCTATCCCTATACTTCGAAGAGTTTTAATCAGGAACAGATGCTGGATTTTGTCAAATGTTGTTTCTGCATCAATTGAGAGGACCATGTGGTTCTTCTCTCTTCTCTTATTGATTTGTTCTATCACATTGATTGATTTGCGAATGTTGAACCATCCTTGCAATCCCTGGGTTACATTGAATCCCACCTGGTCATGGTGGATAATCTTTTTAATGTGCTGCTGGATCCTGTTTGCTAGGATCTTGTTGAGAATCCTAATATCCATATTCAACAGTGATATTGTTCTGAAATTCTCCTTTTGGGTAGGGCCTTTGCCTGGTTTGGGGATCAGGGTAATGCTGGCTTCATAAAAAGAGTCTGGAAGTTTTCCTTCTGCTTCAATTTTTTGGAACAGCTTCAGGAGAATTGGTGTTATTTCTTCTTTGAAAGTTTGGTAGAATTCCCCAGGGAATCCGTCAGGTCCTGGGCTCTTGTTTTTTGGGAGGTTTTTGATCACTGCTTCAATCTCATTACTAGATATCGGTCTATTCAGGTTGTCAATTTCTTCCTGGTTCAATTTTGGGAGTTTGTAGTTTTCCAGGAATGCATCCATTTCATCTAGGTTGCTTAGCTTATTGGCATATAACTGTTGGTAATAATTTCTGATGATTGTTTCTATTTCCTTGGTGTTAGTTGTGATCTCTCCCTTTTCATTCATAATTTTATTAATTTGGGCTTTCTCTCTTTTCTTTTGGATTAGTGTGGCCAATGGTTTATCGATCTTATTGATTCTTTCAAAAAACCAGCTTCTAGTTTCATTGATACGTTCTACTGTATCTCTCGTTTCTACCTCATTGATCTCTGCTCTAATCTTGATTATTTCCCTTCTTGCATGTGGAGTTGGTTTGATTTGTTGTTGATTCTCCAGTTCTTTAAGGTGTAGAGACAGCTGGTGTATTCTGGATTTTTCAATGTTTTTGAGGGAGGCTTGGATGGCTATGTATTTCCCCCTTAGAACCGCCTTTGCTGTATCCCATAGGTTTCGGACCGAGGTGTCTTCATTCTCATTGGTTTCCATGAATTGTTTAAGTTCATCTTTGATCTCCTGGTTGATCCAAGCATTCTTAAGCAAGGTGGTCTTTAGCTTCCAGGTGTTTGAGTTCCTTCTGAACTTTTCCTTGTGATTGAGCTCCAGTTTCCAAGCATTGTGATCGGAGAATATGCAGGGAATAATGTCAGTCTTTTGGTATCGGTTGAGTTCTGCTTTGTGACCCAGTATGTGGTCTATTCTGGAGAAGGTTCCATGTGCACTTGAGAAGAATGAGTATTCTGTTGTTTTAGGGTGGAATGTTCTGTATATGTCTATGAGGTCCATCTGGTCCAATGTTTCATTCAATGCTCTTATTTCTTTATTAATTTTCTGCTTCGATGATCTATTTCTGAGAGGCGTATTAAGATCTCCTACTATTATTGTATTCATATCAATATGACTCTTTATCTTGATTAATAGTTTTCTTACGTAATTGGGTGCTCCCATATTGGGGGCATAGATATTCACAATTGTTAGATCGTCTTGGTGGATAGTCCCTTTAAGAATTATGTGGTGTCCTTCTGTATCTCTGACTACAGTCTTTAGTTTAAAATCTAATCTATCTGATATGAGAATCGCTACCCCGGCCTTCTTTTGAGGCCCATTGGCATGAAAGATGCTTCTCCATCCCTTCACTTTCAGTCTGGGTGTATCCTTAGGTTCAAAATGGGTCTCTTGTAGACAACATATGGATGGTTTTATCCAATCTGCAACCCTGTGTCATTTTATGGGCGCATTTAGGCCATTCACATTGAGAGTGATTATTGATAGATACATTTTTATTGACATCGTGTTACCTTTGGAGTCTTTCTGTCTGTAGATTGTCTCTATATTTCTGTTCAATGATATTCTTAGGATTTTTCCTTTTTTATAGGACCCCCCCTTAATATTTCCTGCAGTGTCGGCTTGGTGGTTGCATAGTCTTTTAAGCCTTGCCGGTCTTGGAAACTCTTTATCTCTCCATTCATTTTGAATGTCAGTCTTGCTGGATAGAGTATTCTTGGCTGCATGTTCTTCTCATTTATATACTCTGAATATATTTTGCCAGCCCTTCCTGGATTGCCAGGTCTCTGTGGACAGGTCTGACGTTATTCTAATGGGCTTTCCTCTGTATGTAAGGAGCTTCTTTGTCCTAGCTGCTTTTAAGAGGGTTTGTCTAGAATTGTAATTCTTGATTCTAACTATCAGGTGTCGCGAGGACTTTCGAGAATCTAAAATCTTGGGGGGAAACCGCTCTGCCTCTAGTACATGAACGTTGTTTCCATTCGTGAGATTGGGAAAATTTTCATAGACAACTTGTTCCACTATATCTTTTAGATTTCTTTCTTTTTCCTCCCCTTCAGGGATTCCAATAATTCTGACGTTGGAACGTTTCATGACATCCTTTATTTCCCTGATTCTGTTTTCGTGGCTTCTGAGCTGTTTGTTCCAGGCTTCCTCCTGATCCTTTCTCTCTGTCCTCCAGATCACTAATTCTATCTTCTGTCTCAGTTACCCTAGCTTTTAGAGAATTTAGATTAGATTGGAACTCATTGAGAGCATTGTGAACCTCAGCCCTGGTGGTTATTAGGTCTGCCCTAATCATTTCTGTTTGGTCATCCATGGCTTTCTCCAACCTAGCTATTGCCTGGATAATTGTTAGCCTGAATTCCTTTTCTGACATATTGTCTATGTTGATAGCCATTAGCTCTTTGGCAGAAGGTCCATCCTCTGTATTTTTCTTCTGTTGGGCGTTCCTCCTCCTAGTCATTTTGGTAAGAGATTACTGAATGGATGCAGCTGGATGTATCGACTGGTGCAGTAAAGGTGCACCCTGGAACGCTTCTGTGCAATCAGGATTCCCCACCCAAATGAGAGAAAAAAGAAAAGAAAAAGAAATAGAGGAAAGAGAGAGAGATAGACAGGAAGAAAAGGGAAGATAAAAGAGAAGTCTCAGCCCAAATGTGCCCCAAGGTAAGATTTATGAAGTATACAAACAAAAACCGACAAACAAAAAGACTGATAAAAGTAAGTGACAAGAGAAAAAAATATATGAATAAAAGCAAAAAAAGGAAGAACCTTGTCAAAAAGAACCCCAAGTATAAGATTCTGCCAGAAACACTGGTGGAAGGAAAAGATGGGAGAGTGGTTATAAATTCTCAGTGTGGGCGAGGAAGGTTATTTTGATTCTTCCTGGATGTATCTTGATGTCTTTGTTAAGGGACTCAACTTTCCTAAGATAAAAGGGGATTAAAAATTGGTTTGCCTATAGGGATAGCATTGATTGGAGAAAGGGGATTACCTTGAGGTTTAACTCTATATGTATATTAGAAAATAAAAATTAAAAAAGGATAAACTAGACTAAACTAAAATTTTTTTAAAAATTAAAAAAAAAGAAAAGCAAAAGAAAAACACGGGTGTATGTATCAAAAAGTTCAGGTTAGAAGGTTATTAAGGAATTTGATGTACCGGACATCTCACTGTGATGGTAAATAGGTTAAAAAATTATCTCTATGTGTAAAAAAAAAATGAACCAGAATAGTGGTAAAGAGTTAAAAATAAAAGTTGTATTTATGAAATAGTGGTTGTTGTTCTCTTGTCTTTTTTTTTTTCTTTCTTCTGGTTGGTTTTTCTGGGGGAGGGGCCTGCACGTGGGTTTACAGTCAGTGATGTTCCCTGAGTTAGGTCCTCCCGCCCTCCATCAAGGGTGTGGGCTCTGAGGAAATTGTTTTTTTCAGGCTTTTGTTCTCTGGAGGTTTTTATGTTTGTTCATCTATTTTCTCTCACCTTGACAGCTTTTGATGGTTTTTGCAGGTTTAGAGGAGAGCAAACTGCACCCAGACCTCCCTTTCAGAGAGAAGCCTCAGAATGCTCTGCAGTGCGGCTGGTAGAGTAGGTCTGAGTCATGGTCCCTGGGGATGCAGGAGCTCCTCTTTGTACCCAGTACCACGGCAGCGGCGGCTGTCTGTGCAGCTCCAGACCGCCAGAGATGTTCCAAGCAGCGATCACACACTGAGATTTTCCCACTGGCCCGGACTGGGAATGTCTGGTTTTTCCTTGTGCCAGAGCTCCTGGCTAGCCCCTGTGATCACCTCTCCCAGGGGAGGGTGTGGGTCGCTTGCGTTTCAGGAATGCCATTTGGTGAGGCTTCCAGCCCCTCACGGGAGCCAGACCCCATGCATTCTCAGGCGCGCCGGCGGCTCAGGGTCCAAGACCTGGTTTCTCCGCCACACTCTCTCTGGCTCAGCGCCAGGGGAGGCAGTCCTGGGTCCAGGGACTTAAGCCCCTATCCCTAACTGTACCAATTCCCAGAATTTCCCCACTGCGATCCTTTGCCCTTTTACTTTTTGAGTCCTTTCAATCAGACTCCAATCTAATGCTGGTCCCCAGACACAGGGCACTCTCGTACTAGGGTATTACTTTCCAATTGGTTGCCTCTGGTGGCTCCGTCCCCGTTTTGTTTAGCTTCCGATGTCAGTTCACTCCCCTTTACCTGCAGACGGGCATCTTCTGCTCCAGTAGAGATCCAGACGTGTATAATTCTGATCTCAGGCTGATTTCATGGGTGATCAGAGTTCTTTGGTAGGTAATGAGCTCACCTTAGGGTAGAGGTTGAAACGGTGTCTCCTCCTACTTACCCGCCATCTTGACACCCCACCATTCCATGTTTTGAAAGCGTAAGGGCCGTGGCTTGCACTTAACTCTGAGAATCCAACTTGCCAAGAGTCTGTCCTTGTTCTATCTTTTTTCCTCAACAGGGAACTGGGAACATACTGCCACGAATGGGTGACTGAAGAGTCACGCCTGAAGAGCCATTCCACGTTTTGAAAGCATAAGGGCCGTAGCATGCACTTCATTCAAAGTATCCAAATTGCCTACCGTCCGTCCTTGTTCTACCCTCTTTCCTCATTGGGAACACACTGCCACTTATGAGTGTCCGCCTTAAGAGCCATTCTACGTTTTGGAAACATAAGGGCCCTGGTCTGAACTTAACTCAGAGTATCCAACATGCCTAGAGTCCGTCCTTGTTCTATCTTCTTTCCTCAACAGGGAACACACTGCCAGGAATGGGAGTCCGCAAGGGTCATTCCACCTTTTGGAAGCATAAGGGCCGTGAAGTGCACTTCATTCAAAGTATTCAACCTCCTAGGGTCCCTACGTGTTCTATCATCTTTGCTCACTGGGAATGCACTGCCATCTATAGGTGTCCGCGTGAATTGCCATTAAATGTTGTGGAAGCATTAGCGCTGTGTCTTGCACTGAACTCAGAGTATGGAATCTACCAAGCGCCTGTCCTTGTGGTATCTTGTGTATTCAACTAAGAACACATTGCCACTTATTGTTGTCTGCCTGAATTAACATTCCACATTGTGGAAGCAAATCCGCTGTGCCGTGCACTTAATTAAGAGTTTCCAAGCTGCCTAGCTTCCCTCCTTGTTCTATCTTCATTCCTCAACTGGAACACACTGCCACTTCTGGGTGTCCGCCTGATTTGCCAATCCATGTTGTGGAGCATAAGCGCTAAGGCCTGCACTTAACTCAGAGTATCCAACTGGCCTAGCGTCTTTCCTTGTTCTAAATTCTTTCCGCTACTGGGAACAAGATACCACTGATGAGGTTCGCCTTCAGAGCCCTTATAGTTTCTGCAAGCCTAAGGGTGGAAGTGTGCACTTCGAGTTTCAAACTGGCCTCGCGTACTTCCTTGTTCTACCTTGTTTCCTCAAGAGGGCAAAATTGATATTTCTGGGATTCCGCCTGAATTGCCATTTCACCTTGTGGAAGCATCATCTGTTTGGTACGTTTAACTCAGAGTATCCGACTGGCCTGGTGTCCGTCCTTGTTCTAACTTCTTTCCTTAACTGGGAACACACTGACCCCTATGAGATTTCACCTTCAAAGCGATCATACATTTGGCAAGGATAAGGGCCGTGGGTTCCACATAGCTCCGAGTTTAAAACCTGCCTAGCGTCTGTGATTTTCTTCTATCCTGTTTCCACAACTGGGAACATATTGCCACCATGGTTGTGCGCCTGATTTGCCAATCCACGTTGTGGAAGCATAAGCACTAAGGCCTGCACTTAACTCAGAGTAACCGATCGACCCAGCATCTTATCTTGTTCTAAATTCTTTCTTTTACTGGGAACACACTGCCACTGCTGAGGTTGGCCTTCAGGGCCATTATAAGTCCTGCAAATATAAGGGCATTGGCTTTCACTTAAATCTGAGTTTCAAAGGGGCCTTGCCTCCGTCCTGGTTTGAACTTCTTTCCAAAAACCGGGTACACACTGCCACTTATGAGGATTCGCCTTCAAAGCCATCATATGTTTATCAAGCATAAGGGCCATGGGTTCCACTTAACTCCGCGTTTCAAATGGGCCTAGTGTCTGTATTTGTTCGATCCTGTTTCCACAACTGGGAACATATTGCCACCATTGGGTGTGCGTCTGAATTATGACTCCACATTGTGGAAGCTGAACCGCTGGGGCATGCAAGTAACTCAGAGCATCGACCCTGCCTAGCGTCCGTCTGTGTTCTAACTTCTTTCCTCAGCTGGAACACACTGCCACTTCTGGGTGTCCGCCTGATTTGACAATTCACGTTGTGGAAGCATCAGCGCGAAGGCCTGGCCTTAACTCAGAGTATCTGACCGGCCTAGCGTCTTCTCTTCTTCTAAATTCTTTCCGCTACTGGGAACACATTGCCACTGCTGAGGTTCGCCTTCAGAGTCATCGTAGTTCCTGCAAGCCTAAGGGCAGAGGCGTGCACTTCGAGTTTCAAACTGGCCTCGCGTACTTCCTTGTTCTACCTTGTTTCCTCAAGAGGGCAACATTGCCACTTCTGGGTTTCAGCCTGAATTGCCATTTCACGTTGCGGAAGCATAATCTGTGCGGTACACTTAACCCAGAGTATCCGACTGGCCTGGTGTCCGTCCTTGTTCTAACTTCTTTCCTTAACCAGGAACACAAAGCCACTTATGAGAGTTCGCCTTCAATGCGATCATACATTTGGCAAGGATAAGGGCCGTGGGTTCCACATAGCTCCGAGTTTCAAACCTGCCTAGCGTCTGTCTTTGTTCTATCCTGTTTCCACAACTGGGAACATATTGCCACGTTTGGGTGTGCGCCTGAATTGCCATTCCACGTTGTGGAAGCAAAAACGCTAAGGCCTGCACTTAACTCAGAGTAAGCGACTGGCCTAGCGTCTTCCCTTGTTCTAAATTCTTTCCTTTGCTGGGAACACACTGCCACTGCTGAAGTTTGCCTTCAGAGCCATTATACGTCCTGCAAGCAGAAGGGCCTTGGCATGCACTTAACTCAGAGTTTCAAAGGTGCCTTGCCTCCGTCCTGGTTTCTACTTGTTTCCTCAACCGGGTACACACTGCCATGTATGAGGGTTTCCCCTCAAAGCCATCATATGTTTGGCAAGCCTAAGGGCAGTGGGTCCACTTAACTGCGAGTTTCAAACCTGCCTAGCGTCTGTCTTTGTTCTATCCTGTTTCCACAACTGGGAATATATTGCCACCTTTGGGTGTGGGCCTGAATTGCCTTTCCATGTTGTGGAAGCATAAGCGCTGGGGCGTGCACTTAACTCAGAACATCGGACCTGCCTAGCGTCCGTCCGTGTTTTTTCTTCTTTCCTCAGCTGGAACACACAGCCACTTCTGGGTGTCCGCCTGATTTGCCAGTCCACGCTGTGGAAGCATACGCGCGAAGGCCTGCACTTAACTCAGAGTATCCGACCGGCCTAGCGTCTGTACTTGTTCTAAATTCTTTCCGCTACTGGAACACATTGCCACTGCTGAGGTTCGCCTTCAGAGCCATTATACTTCCTGCAAGCCCAAGGGCGGAGGCGTGCACTTCGAGTTTCAAACTGGCCTCACGTACTTCCTTGTTCTACTTTGTTTCCTCAAGAGGGCAACATTGCCACTCCTGGGTTTCTGTCTGAATTGCCATTTCACGTTGTGGAAGCATAATCTGTGAGGTATACTTAACCCAGAGTATCCGACTGGCCTGGTGTCCGTCCTAGTTCTAACTTCTTTCCTTAACCGGGAACACACTGCCCCCTATGAGAGTTCGCCTTCAACACGATCATACGTTTGGCAAGCGTAAGGGCCATGGGTTCCCCTTAGCTCGGAGTTTCAAACCTGCCTAGCTTCTGTCTTTGCTCTTTCCTGTTTCCACAACTGGGAACATATTGCCACCTTTGGGTGTGTGCCTGAATTGCCTTTCCACTTTGTGGAAGCATAAGCGCTGGGGCGAGCACTCTACTCAGAGGATCGAACCTGCCTAGCGTCCGTCCCTGTTCCATCTTCTTTCGTCAGCTGGAACACACTGCCACTTCTGGGTGTCCTCCTGACTTGCCAATACACGTTGGGGAAGCAGAAGCGGGAAGGCCTGCACTTAACTCAGAATAAGCAACCGGCGTAGCGTCTTCCCTTGTTCTAAATTCTTTCCTTTACTGGGAACACACTGCCACTGCTGAAGTTAACATTCAGAGCCATTATAAGTCCTGCAAGCAGAAGGGCCTTAGCATGCACTTAACTCACAGTTTCAAAGGTGCCTTGCCTCTGTCCTGGTTTCAACTTGTTTCCTCAATCGCGTACACACTGCTATGTATGAGGGTTCCGATTCAAAGCCATCATATGTTCTTCAAGCATAAGACGGTGGCATCCACTTAACTCCCAGTTAAGCACAAGGGACTGGATGGGCACTTAACTAAGAGAATCCAACTGGCGTATAGTCTGCCCTTGTTCTAAGTTCCTTCCTGAACTGGAAACAGAAGCCGCATAGGCCTCTTCACCTTAAGAGCGTTTATACATTTTACATAATGCCTAAAGGCATTAGCCTGCATTTTACTTAGAGCTTCCAACTTGCTTATAGGCCGCGTTTGTTCTAAGTTCTTTCCTGAACTGCGAACACCCTGCCACTAATGAGACATCACCTTAAGAGCGATGATAAGTTTTGGAAGTCTAAGGGACTAGGTGTGCACTTTTTTCAGAGTATCCAACTTGCTTCCAGTCTGTCTTTGTTCTAACTTCTTTCCTCAACTGGGAAAACACTGCCAGAATGGGTTTTGGTATTAAGCAGGATTTTACCTTTTTGAAGCAGAAGCGCATTGGCGAACACTTCACTCAGAGTCTCCAACCTGCCTAGAGTCCACCCTTGTTCTAACACCTTTCCTCAGCAGGGAAAACACTGACATTTAGGAGTGTTTGTCTTCAGGACGTCTGTAGGTTTCGGAAGCATAAGGGCCTTCACTTGATTTTAACTCAGGGTATCCAACATGCTTATAGTCTAACCTTGTTCTAAGATCTTTCCTCACTTGGGAACTCACTGCCACTTATGAGACTTAACCTTTAGAGCGTAAATAGGTTTTGGAAGCATAAGGGATTTGGCATGCCCTTACCGTAGAGTATCCAACTTGCCAATAGTGAGGCCTTGTTCTATCTTCTTCCACAACTGGGCAGAAATTTATTGAACTTATGGAAATGACTGATTGTTAAGGAAGAAAGAATACTTGATGATACCTATTGGTTTCAGAGGATCCAGAGAGAGAAAAGTTGAATGCCTTGATTTATTTACAAATGAGCCCTTTTACATCTCTATAAGTTACAGGTCACTTAAGGAAAAAGTATCCCTAGTCTAGAGGAGCAAACATTAAGAAATGTTTAAAATAAGAAGCAGAAGGGTCTTGGCGTGCACTTAACTTAGAGTATGCAAATAGCCTATAGTGCGCCCTTCTTCGAACTTCTTTCCACAACTGGTAACACACAGCCACATATGAATCTGCACTTCAGATCGAATTTACGTTTTGGAAGCAGAATTATCTTTGCATACCCTTAAGTCAGAGGAACCAACAAGCTTCTAGTCAACCCTTGTTCTTGGTTCTTTCCTTAACTCGGAACACACTGCCACTTGTGAGACATCACCTTAAGTGCGATTCTACGTTTTGGAAGCACAAGGTATTGGTCGGGCACTCAACTCAGAGTATCCAACTGGCTGATATTCGGCACTTGTTCTAGGTTCCTTCCTGAACTGGGAACACAAGCCGCATAGGCCTCTTCGCCTTAAGAGCCTTTATACGTTTTGGAAGCCTAAGGGCATTAGCCTGCATTTTCCTGAGAGCTTCCAACTTGCTTGGAGTCTGCCCTTGTTCTAAGTTCTTTCCTGAACTGTGAACACCCTGCCACTTATGAGACTTCCCGTAAGGGCGATTCTACGTTTTGGAAGCTCAAGGGACTGGACGGGCACTGAACTCAGAGTGTCCAACTGGCTTATAGTCTGCCCTTGTTCTTAAGTTCCTTCCTGAACGGGGAACACACGGACACAGAGGCCTCTTCGCCTTAAGAGCTTTGAAACGTGTTGGGAGCATGAGGGCCTTCGCCTGCGTTTTACGTAGCGCTTCCAGCTTGCTTAGAGGCCGCCTTTGTTCTTAGTTCTTTTCGGAAAACGGCGAACACTCTGCCTCGTATGAGACTTCACCATAAGAGCGATGATAAGTTTTGGACGCGTAAGGGACTGGGTGTGCACTTCCTCCAGTGTATCCAACTGGCCTCCAGGCCGTCTTTGTTCGAACTTCTTTCCTCCACTGGGAAAACACTGCCAGAGTGGGTTTTGGTGTTGAGCAGGATTTTACGTTTTGGAAGCAGAAGCACTTTGGCGAGCACTTCCCTCACGGTCTTCAACCTGCCTAGAATCCGCCCTTGTTCCAGCACCTTTCCTCCACTGGGAAACCACTGCCACGTATGAGTGTTCGTCTTCAGGGCGTTTGTCGGTTTTGGAAGCATAAGGGCCTTCACTTGAACTTGTCTCAGAGTATGCGACAAGCCTAGAGTAGGCCCATGTTCTAAGATCTTTCCTCACCTGGGATCACACTGCCACTTAGGAGACTTCCCCTTCAGAGCGATTATACACGTTTTGGAAGCCCAAGGGACTTGGCCTGCCCTTCGCTTAGAGTATCCAACTTGCCTATCGTGCGGCCTTGTTCTCACTTCTTCGAACCGACGGGAACACACTGCCACCTAGGAATCTGCACTTCAGATCGAGGTTACGTTTTGGAAGCATCGGGGTCTGGGCGTGCACTTCACTTCGAGTATGCAACTTGCCTGTAGTGCCCCCAGGTTCTAACTTCTTTCCGCAACTGGGAACACACGGCCATCTATGAATCTTCACCTTAAGACCGCGTTTACGTTTGGGAAGCAGAAGCGTCTTTGCGTGCCCTTAATTCAGAGGATCCATCAAGCTTCTAGTCCGCCCTTGTTCTTGGTTCTTTCCTTAACTCGGAACACACTGCCACTTGTGAGACTTCACCTTAAGTGCGATTCAACGTTTTGGAAGCACAGGGGACTGGACGGGCACTGAACTCAGAGTGTCCAACTGGCTTATATTATGGTCTGCCCTTGTTCCAAGTTCCTTCCTGAACGGGGAACACAAGCCTCATAGGCCTCTTCGCCTTACGAGCGTTTCTCCGTTTTGGAAGCCTAAGGGCATTAGCCTGCATTTTCCTGAGAGCTTCCAACTTGCTTGGAGTCTGCCCTTGTTCTAAGTTCTTTCCTGAACTGTGAACACCCTGCCACTTATGAGACTTCCCCGTAAGGGCGATTCTACGTTTTGGAAGCTCAAGGGAGTGGAAGGGCACTGGACTCAGAGTGTCCAACTGGCTTATAGTCTGCCCTTGTTCTAGGTTCCTTCCTGACCTGGGAACACACGGCCGCATCGGCCTCTTCGACTTAAGAGCTTTGATACGATTTAGGAGCATAGGGCCCAAGACTGCGTTTTACGTAGCGCTTCCAGCTTGCTTAGAGGCCGCCTTTGTTCTTAGTTCTTTTCTGTAAACGGCGAACACCCTGCCACGTATGAGACTTCACCTTCCGAGCGATGATAATTTTGGACGCCTAAGGGACCGGGCGTGCACTTCCTCCAGTGTATCCAACTGGCCTCCAGGCCGTCTTTGTTCGAACTTCTTTCCTCCACTGGGAAAACACTGCCAGAGTGGGTTTTGGTGTTGAGCAGGATTTTACGTTTTGGAAGCAGAAGCACTTTGGCGAGCACTTCCCTCACGGTCTTCAACCTGCCTAGAATCCGCCCTTGTTCCAGCACCTTTCCTCCACTGGGAAACCACTGCCACGTATGAGTGTTCGTCTTCAGGGCGTTTGTCGGTTTTGGAAGCATAAGGGCCTTCACTTGAACTTGTCTCAGAGTATGCGACAAGCCTAGAGTAGGCCCATGTTCTAAGATCTTTCCTCACCTGGGATCACACTGCCACTTAGGAGACTTCCCCTTCAGAGCGATTATACACGTTTTGGAAGCCCAAGGGACTTGGCCTGCCCTTCGCTTAGAGTATCCAACTTGCCTATCGTGCGGCCTTGTTCTCACTTCTTCGAACCGACGGGAACACACTGCCACCTAGGAATCTGCACTTCAGATCGAGGTTACGTTTTGGAAGCATCGGGGTCTGGGCGTGCACTTCACTTCGAGTATGCAACTTGCCTGTAGTGCCCCCAGGTTCTAACTTCTTTCCGCAACTGGGAACACACGGCCATCTATGAATCTTCACCTTAAGACCGCGTTTACGTTTGGGAAGCAGAAGCGTCTTTGCGTGCCCTTAATTCAGAGGATCCATCAAGCTTCTAGTCCGCCCTTGTTCTTGGTTCTTTCCTTAACTCGGAACACACTGCCACTTGTGAGACTTCACCTTAAGTGCGATTCAACGTTTTGGAAGCACAGGGGACTGGACGGGCACTGAACTCAGAGTGTCCAACTGGCTTATATTATGGTCTGCCCTTGTTCCAAGTTCCTTCCTGAACGGGGAACACAAGCCTCATAGGCCTCTTCGCCTTACGAGCGTTTCTCCGTTTTGGAAGCCTAAGGGCATTAGCCTGCATTTTCCTGAGAGCTTCCAACTTGCTTGGAGTCTGCCCTTGTTCTAAGTTCTTTCCTGAACTGTGAACACCCTGCCACTTATGAGACTTCCCCGTAAGGGCGATTCTACGTTTTGGAAGCTCAAGGGAGTGGAAGGGCACTGGACTCAGAGTGTCCAACTGGCTTATAGTCTGCCCTTGTTCTAGGTTCCTTCCTGACCTGGGAACACACGGCCGCATCGGCCTCTTCGACTTAAGAGCTTTGATACGATTTAGGAGCATAGGGCCCAAGACTGCGTTTTACGTAGCGCTTCCAGCTTGCTTAGAGGCCGCCTTTGTTCTTAGTTCTTTTCTGTAAACGGCGAACACCCTGCCACGTATGAGACTTCACCTTCCGAGCGATGATAATTTTGGACGCCTAAGGGACCGGGCGTGCACTTCCTCCAGTGTATCCAACTGGCCTCCAGGCCGTCTTTGTTCGAACTTCTTTCCTCCACTGGGAAAACACTGCCAGAGTGGGTTTTGGTGTTGAGCAGGATTTTACGTTTTGGAAGCAGAAGCACTTTGGCGAGCACTTCCCTCACGGTCTTCAACCTGCCTAGAATCCGCCCTTGTTCCAGCACCTTTCCTCCACTGGGAAACCACTGCCACGTATGAGTGTTCGTCTTCAGGGCGTTTGTCGGTTTTGGAAGCATAAGGGCCTTCACTTGAACTTGTCTCAGAGTATGCGACAAGCCTAGAGTAGGCCCATGTTCTAAGATCTTTCCTCACCTGGGATCACACTGCCACTTAGGAGACTTCCCCTTCAGAGCGATTATACACGTTTTGGAAGCCCAAGGGACTTGGCCTGCCCTTCGCTTAGAGTATCCAACTTGCCTATCGTGCGGCCTTGTTCTCACTTCTTCGAACCGACGGGAACACACTGCCACCTAGGAATCTGCACTTCAGATCGAGGTTACGTTTTGGAAGCATCGGGGTCTGGGCGTGCACTTCACTTCGAGTATGCAACTTGCCTGTAGTGCCCCCAGGTTCTAACTTCTTTCCGCAACTGGGAACACACGGCCATCTATGAATCTTCACCTTAAGACCGCGTTTACGTTTGGGAAGCAGAAGCGTCTTTGCGTGCCCTTAATTCAGAGGATCCATCAAGCTTCTAGTCCGCCCTTGTTCTTGGTTCTTTCCTTAACTCGGAACACACTGCCACTTGTGAGACTTCACCTTAAGTGCGATTCAACGTTTTGGAAGCACAGGGGACTGGACGGGCACTGAACTCAGAGTGTCCAACTGGCTTATATTATGGTCTGCCCTTGTTCCAAGTTCCTTCCTGAACGGGGAACACAAGCCTCATAGGCCTCTTCGCCTTACGAGCGTTTCTCCGTTTTGGAAGCCTAAGGGCATTAGCCTGCATTTTCCTGAGAGCTTCCAACTTGCTTGGAGTCTGCCCTTGTTCTAAGTTCTTTCCTGAACTGTGAACACCCTGCCACTTATGAGACTTCCCCGTAAGGGCGATTCTACGTTTTGGAAGCTCAAGGGAGTGGAAGGGCACTGGACTCAGAGTGTCCAACTGGCTTATAGTCTGCCCTTGTTCTAGGTTCCTTCCTGACCTGGGAACACACGGCCGCATCGGCCTCTTCGACTTAAGAGCTTTGATACGATTTAGGAGCATAGGGCCCAAGACTGCGTTTTACGTAGCGCTTCCAGCTTGCTTAGAGGCCGCCTTTGTTCTTAGTTCTTTTCTGTAAACGGCGAACACCCTGCCACGTATGAGACTTCACCTTCCGAGCGATGATAATTTTGGACGCCTAAGGGACCGGGCGTGCACTTCCTCCAGTGTATCCAACTGGCCTCCAGGCCGTCTTTGTTCGAACTTCTTTCCTCCACTGGGAAAACACTGCCAGAGTGGGTTTTGGTGTTGAGCAGGATTTTACGTTTTGGAAGCAGAAGCACTTTGGCGAGCACTTCCCTCACGGTCTTCAACCTGCCTAGAATCCGCCCTTGTTCCAGCACCTTTCCTCCACTGGGAAACCACTGCCACGTATGAGTGTTCGTCTTCAGGGCGTTTGTCGGTTTTGGAAGCATAAGGGCCTTCACTTGAACTTGTCTCAGAGTATGCGACAAGCCTAGAGTAGGCCCATGTTCTAAGATCTTTCCTCACCTGGGATCACACTGCCACTTAGGAGACTTCCCCTTCAGAGCGATTATACACGTTTTGGAAGCCCAAGGGACTTGGCCTGCCCTTCGCTTAGAGTATCCAACTTGCCTATCGTGCGGCCTTGTTCTCACTTCTTCGAACCGACGGGAACACACTGCCACCTAGGAATCTGCACTTCAGATCGAGGTTACGTTTTGGAAGCATCGGGGTCTGGGCGTGCACTTCACTTCGAGTATGCAACTTGCCTGTAGTGCCCCCAGGTTCTAACTTCTTTCCGCAACTGGGAACACACGGCCATCTATGAATCTTCACCTTAAGACCGCGTTTACGTTTGGGAAGCAGAAGCGTCTTTGCGTGCCCTTAATTCAGAGGATCCATCAAGCTTCTAGTCCGCCCTTGTTCTTGGTTCTTTCCTTAACTCGGAACACACTGCCACTTGTGAGACTTCACCTTAAGTGCGATTCAACGTTTTGGAAGCACAGGGGACTGGACGGGCACTGAACTCAGAGTGTCCAACTGGCTTATATTATGGTCTGCCCTTGTTCCAAGTTCCTTCCTGAACGGGGAACACAAGCCTCATAGGCCTCTTCGCCTTACGAGCGTTTCTCCGTTTTGGAAGCCTAAGGGCATTAGCCTGCATTTTCCTGAGAGCTTCCAACTTGCTTGGAGTCTGCCCTTGTTCTAAGTTCTTTCCTGAACTGTGAACACCCTGCCACTTATGAGACTTCCCCGTAAGGGCGATTCTACGTTTTGGAAGCTCAAGGGAGTGGAAGGGCACTGGACTCAGAGTGTCCAACTGGCTTATAGTCTGCCCTTGTTCTAGGTTCCTTCCTGACCTGGGAACACACGGCCGCATCGGCCTCTTCGACTTAAGAGCTTTGATACGATTTAGGAGCATAGGGCCCAAGACTGCGTTTTACGTAGCGCTTCCAGCTTGCTTAGAGGCCGCCTTTGTTCTTAGTTCTTTTCTGTAAACGGCGAACACCCTGCCACGTATGAGACTTCACCTTCCGAGCGATGATAATTTTGGACGCCTAAGGGACCGGGCGTGCACTTCCTCCAGTGTATCCAACTGGCCTCCAGGCCGTCTTTGTTCGAACTTCTTTCCTCCACTGGGAAAACACTGCCAGAGTGGGTTTTGGTGTTGAGCAGGATTTTACGTTTTGGAAGCAGAAGCACTTTGGCGAGCACTTCCCTCACGGTCTTCAACCTGCCTAGAATCCGCCCTTGTTCCAGCACCTTTCCTCCACTGGGAAACCACTGCCACGTATGAGTGTTCGTCTTCAGGGCGTTTGTCGGTTTTGGAAGCATAAGGGCCTTCACTTGAACTTGTCTCAGAGTATGCGACAAGCCTAGAGTAGGCCCATGTTCTAAGATCTTTCCTCACCTGGGATCACACTGCCACTTAGGAGACTTCCCCTTCAGAGCGATTATACACGTTTTGGAAGCCCAAGGGACTTGGCCTGCCCTTCGCTTAGAGTATCCAACTTGCCTATCGTGCGGCCTTGTTCTCACTTCTTCGAACCGACGGGAACACACTGCCACCTAGGAATCTGCACTTCAGATCGAGGTTACGTTTTGGAAGCATCGGGGTCTGGGCGTGCACTTCACTTCGAGTATGCAACTTGCCTGTAGTGCCCCCAGGTTCTAACTTCTTTCCGCAACTGGGAACACACGGCCATCTATGAATCTTCACCTTAAGACCGCGTTTACGTTTGGGAAGCAGAAGCGTCTTTGCGTGCCCTTAATTCAGAGGATCCATCAAGCTTCTAGTCCGCCCTTGTTCTTGGTTCTTTCCTTAACTCGGAACACACTGCCACTTGTGAGACTTCACCTTAAGTGCGATTCAACGTTTTGGAAGCACAGGGGACTGGACGGGCACTGAACTCAGAGTGTCCAACTGGCTTATATTATGGTCTGCCCTTGTTCCAAGTTCCTTCCTGAACGGGGAACACAAGCCTCATAGGCCTCTTCGCCTTACGAGCGTTTCTCCGTTTTGGAAGCCTAAGGGCATTAGCCTGCATTTTCCTGAGAGCTTCCAACTTGCTTGGAGTCTGCCCTTGTTCTAAGTTCTTTCCTGAACTGTGAACACCCTGCCACTTATGAGACTTCCCCGTAAGGGCGATTCTACGTTTTGGAAGCTCAAGGGAGTGGAAGGGCACTGGACTCAGAGTGTCCAACTGGCTTATAGTCTGCCCTTGTTCTAGGTTCCTTCCTGACCTGGGAACACACGGCCGCATCGGCCTCTTCGACTTAAGAGCTTTGATACGATTTAGGAGCATAGGGCCCAAGACTGCGTTTTACGTAGCGCTTCCAGCTTGCTTAGAGGCCGCCTTTGTTCTTAGTTCTTTTCTGTAAACGGCGAACACCCTGCCACGTATGAGACTTCACCTTCCGAGCGATGATAATTTTGGACGCCTAAGGGACCGGGCGTGCACTTCCTCCAGTGTATCCAACTGGCCTCCAGGCCGTCTTTGTTCGAACTTCTTTCCTCCACTGGGAAAACACTGCCAGAGTGGGTTTTGGTGTTGAGCAGGATTTTACGTTTTGGAAGCAGAAGCACTTTGGCGAGCACTTCCCTCACGGTCTTCAACCTGCCTAGAATCCGCCCTTGTTCCAGCACCTTTCCTCCACTGGGAAACCACTGCCACGTATGAGTGTTCGTCTTCAGGGCGTTTGTCGGTTTTGGAAGCATAAGGGCCTTCACTTGAACTTGTCTCAGAGTATGCGACAAGCCTAGAGTAGGCCCATGTTCTAAGATCTTTCCTCACCTGGGATCACACTGCCACTTAGGAGACTTCCCCTTCAGAGCGATTATACACGTTTTGGAAGCCCAAGGGACTTGGCCTGCCCTTCGCTTAGAGTATCCAACTTGCCTATCGTGCGGCCTTGTTCTCACTTCTTCGAACCGACGGGAACACACTGCCACCTAGGAATCTGCACTTCAGATCGAGGTTACGTTTTGGAAGCATCGGGGTCTGGGCGTGCACTTCACTTCGAGTATGCAACTTGCCTGTAGTGCCCCCAGGTTCTAACTTCTTTCCGCAACTGGGAACACACGGCCATCTATGAATCTTCACCTTAAGACCGCGTTTACGTTTGGGAAGCAGAAGCGTCTTTGCGTGCCCTTAATTCAGAGGATCCATCAAGCTTCTAGTCCGCCCTTGTTCTTGGTTCTTTCCTTAACTCGGAACACACTGCCACTTGTGAGACTTCACCTTAAGTGCGATTCAACGTTTTGGAAGCACAGGGGACTGGACGGGCACTGAACTCAGAGTGTCCAACTGGCTTATATTATGGTCTGCCCTTGTTCCAAGTTCCTTCCTGAACGGGGAACACAAGCCTCATAGGCCTCTTCGCCTTACGAGCGTTTCTCCGTTTTGGAAGCCTAAGGGCATTAGCCTGCATTTTCCTGAGAGCTTCCAACTTGCTTGGAGTCTGCCCTTGTTCTAAGTTCTTTCCTGAACTGTGAACACCCTGCCACTTATGAGACTTCCCCGTAAGGGCGATTCTACGTTTTGGAAGCTCAAGGGAGTGGAAGGGCACTGGACTCAGAGTGTCCAACTGGCTTATAGTCTGCCCTTGTTCTAGGTTCCTTCCTGACCTGGGAACACACGGCCGCATCGGCCTCTTCGACTTAAGAGCTTTGATACGATTTAGGAGCATAGGGCCCAAGACTGCGTTTTACGTAGCGCTTCCAGCTTGCTTAGAGGCCGCCTTTGTTCTTAGTTCTTTTCTGTAAACGGCGAACACCCTGCCACGTATGAGACTTCACCTTCCGAGCGATGATAATTTTGGACGCCTAAGGGACCGGGCGTGCACTTCCTCCAGTGTATCCAACTGGCCTCCAGGCCGTCTTTGTTCGAACTTCTTTCCTCCACTGGGAAAACACTGCCAGAGTGGGTTTTGGTGTTGAGCAGGATTTTACGTTTTGGAAGCAGAAGCACTTTGGCGAGCACTTCCCTCACGGTCTTCAACCTGCCTAGAATCCGCCCTTGTTCCAGCACCTTTCCTCCACTGGGAAACCACTGCCACGTATGAGTGTTCGTCTTCAGGGCGTTTGTCGGTTTTGGAAGCATAAGGGCCTTCACTTGAACTTGTCTCAGAGTATGCGACAAGCCTAGAGTAGGCCCATGTTCTAAGATCTTTCCTCACCTGGGATCACACTGCCACTTAGGAGACTTCCCCTTCAGAGCGATTATACACGTTTTGGAAGCCCAAGGGACTTGGCCTGCCCTTCGCTTAGAGTATCCAACTTGCCTATCGTGCGGCCTTGTTCTCACTTCTTCGAACCGACGGGAACACACTGCCACCTAGGAATCTGCACTTCAGATCGAGGTTACGTTTTGGAAGCATCGGGGTCTGGGCGTGCACTTCACTTCGAGTATGCAACTTGCCTGTAGTGCCCCCAGGTTCTAACTTCTTTCCGCAACTGGGAACACACGGCCGTCTATGAATCTTCACCTTAAGACCGCGTTTACGTTTGGGAAGCAGAAGCGTCTTTGCGTGCCCTTAATTCAGAGGATCCATCAAGCTTCTAGTCCGCCCTTGTTCTTGGTTCTTTCCTTAACTCGGAACACACTGCCACTTGTGAGACTTCACCTTAAGTGCGATTCAACGTTTTGGAAGCACAGGGGACTGGACGGGCACTGAACTCAGAGTGTCCAACTGGCTTATATTATGGTCTGCCCTTGTTCCAAGTTCCTTCCTGAACGGGGAACACAAGCCTCATAGGCCTCTTCGCCTTACGAGCGTTTCTCCGTTTTGGAAGCCTAAGGGCATTAGCCTGCATTTTCCTGAGAGCTTCCAACTTGCTTGGAGTCTGCCCTTGTTCTAAGTTCTTTCCTGAACTGTGAACACCCTGCCACTTATGAGACTTCCCCGTAAGGGCGATTCTACGTTTTGGAAGCTCAAGGGAGTGGAAGGGCACTGGACTCAGAGTGTCCAACTGGCTTATAGTCTGCCCTTGTTCTAGGTTCCTTCCTGACCTGGGAACACACGGCCGCATCGGCCTCTTCGACTTAAGAGCTTTGATACGATTTAGGAGCATAGGGCCCAAGACTGCGTTTTACGTAGCGCTTCCAGCTTGCTTAGAGGCCGCCTTTGTTCTTAGTTCTTTTCTGTAAACGGCGAACACCCTGCCACGTATGAGACTTCACCTTCCGAGCGATGATAATTTTGGACGCCTAAGGGACCGGGCGTGCACTTCCTCCAGTGTATCCAACTGGCCTCCAGGCCGTCTTTGTTCGAACTTCTTTCCTCCACTGGGAAAACACTGCCAGAGTGGGTTTTGGTGTTGAGCAGGATTTTACGTTTTGGAAGCAGAAGCACTTTGGCGAGCACTTCCCTCACGGTCTTCAACCTGCCTAGAATCCGCCCTTGTTCCAGCACCTTTCCTCCACTGGGAAACCACTGCCACGTATGAGTGTTCGTCTTCAGGGCGTTTGTCGGTTTTGGAAGCATAAGGGCCTTCACTTGAACTTGTCTCAGAGTATGCGACAAGCCTAGAGTAGGCCCATGTTCTAAGATCTTTCCTCACCTGGGATCACACTGCCACTTAGGAGACTTCCCCTTCAGAGCGATTATACACGTTTTGGAAGCCCAAGGGACTTGGCCTGCCCTTCGCTTAGAGTATCCAACTTGCCTATCGTGCGGCCTTGTTCTCACTTCTTCGAACCGACGGGAACACACTGCCACCTAGGAATCTGCACTTCAGATCGAGGTTACGTTTTGGAAGCATCGGGGTCTGGGCGTGCACTTCACTTCGAGTATGCAACTTGCCTGTAGTGCCCCCAGGTTCTAACTTCTTTCCGCAACTGGGAACACACGGCCGTCTATGAATCTTCACCTTAAGACCGCGTTTACGTTTGGGAAGCAGAAGCGTCTTTGCGTGCCCTTAATTCAGAGGATCCATCAAGCTTCTAGTCCGCCCTTGTTCTTGGTTCTTTCCTTAACTCGGAACACACTGCCACTTGTGAGACTTCACCTTAAGTGCGATTCAACGTTTTGGAAGCACAGGGGACTGGACGGGCACTGAACTCAGAGTGTCCAACTGGCTTATATTATGGTCTGCCCTTGTTCCAAGTTCCTTCCTGAACGGGGAACACAAGCCTCATAGGCCTCTTCGCCTTACGAGCGTTTCTCCGTTTTGGAAGCCTAAGGGCATTAGCCTGCATTTTCCTGAGAGCTTCCAACTTGCTTGGAGTCTGCCCTTGTTCTAAGTTCTTTCCTGAACTGTGAACACCCTGCCACTTATGAGACTTCCCCGTAAGGGCGATTCTACGTTTTGGAAGCTCAAGGGAGTGGAAGGGCACTGGACTCAGAGTGTCCAACTGGCTTATAGTCTGCCCTTGTTCTAGGTTCCTTCCTGACCTGGGAACACACGGCCGCATCGGCCTCTTCGACTTAAGAGCTTTGATACGATTTAGGAGCATAGGGCCCAAGACTGCGTTTTACGTAGCGCTTCCAGCTTGCTTAGAGGCCGCCTTTGTTCTTAGTTCTTTTCTGTAAACGGCGAACACCCTGCCACGTATGAGACTTCACCTTCCGAGCGATGATAATTTTGGACGCCTAAGGGACCGGGCGTGCACTTCCTCCAGTGTATCCAACTGGCCTCCAGGCCGTCTTTGTTCGAACTTCTTTCCTCCACTGGGAAAACACTGCCAGAGTGGGTTTTGGTGTTGAGCAGGATTTTACGTTTTGGAAGCAGAAGCACTTTGGCGAGCACTTCCCTCACGGTCTTCAACCTGCCTAGAATCCGCCCTTGTTCCAGCACCTTTCCTCCACTGGGAAACCACTGCCACGTATGAGTGTTCGTCTTCAGGGCGTTTGTCGGTTTTGGAAGCATAAGGGCCTTCACTTGAACTTGTCTCAGAGTATGCGACAAGCCTAGAGTAGGCCCATGTTCTAAGATCTTTCCTCACCTGGGATCACACTGCCACTTAGGAGACTTCCCCTTCAGAGCGATTATACACGTTTTGGAAGCCCAAGGGACTTGGCCTGCCCTTCGCTTAGAGTATCCAACTTGCCTATCGTGCGGCCTTGTTCTCACTTCTTCGAACCGACGGGAACACACTGCCACCTAGGAATCTGCACTTCAGATCGAGGTTACGTTTTGGAAGCATCGGGGTCTGGGCGTGCACTTCACTTCGAGTATGCAACTTGCCTGTAGTGCCCCCAGGTTCTAACTTCTTTCCGCAACTGGGAACACACGGCCATCTATGAATCTTCACCTTAAGACCGCGTTTACGTTTGGGAAGCAGAAGCGTCTTTGCGTGCCCTTAATTCAGAGGATCCATCAAGCTTCTAGTCCGCCCTTGTTCTTGGTTCTTTCCTTAACTCGGAACACACTGCCACTTGTGAGACTTCACCTTAAGTGCGATTCAACGTTTTGGAAGCACAGGGGACTGGACGGGCACTGAACTCAGAGTGTCCAACTGGCTTATATTATGGTCTGCCCTTGTTCCAAGTTCCTTCCTGAACGGGGAACACAAGCCTCATAGGCCTCTTCGCCTTACGAGCGTTTCTCCGTTTTGGAAGCCTAAGGGCATTAGCCTGCATTTTCCTGAGAGCTTCCAACTTGCTTGGAGTCTGCCCTTGTTCTAAGTTCTTTCCTGAACTGTGAACACCCTGCCACTTATGAGACTTCCCCGTAAGGGCGATTCTACGTTTTGGAAGCTCAAGGGAGTGGAAGGGCACTGGACTCAGAGTGTCCAACTGGCTTATAGTCTGCCCTTGTTCTAGGTTCCTTCCTGACCTGGGAACACACGGCCGCATCGGCCTCTTCGACTTAAGAGCTTTGATACGATTTAGGAGCATAGGGCCCAAGACTGCGTTTTACGTAGCGCTTCCAGCTTGCTTAGAGGCCGCCTTTGTTCTTAGTTCTTTTCTGTAAACGGCGAACACCCTGCCACGTATGAGACTTCACCTTCCGAGCGATGATAATTTTGGACGCCTAAGGGACCGGGCGTGCACTTCCTCCAGTGTATCCAACTGGCCTCCAGGCCGTCTTTGTTCGAACTTCTTTCCTCCACTGGGAAAACACTGCCAGAGTGGGTTTTGGTGTTGAGCAGGATTTTACGTTTTGGAAGCAGAAGCACTTTGGCGAGCACTTCCCTCACGGTCTTCAACCTGCCTAGAATCCGCCCTTGTTCCAGCACCTTTCCTCCACTGGGAAACCACTGCCACGTATGAGTGTTCGTCTTCAGGGCGTTTGTCGGTTTTGGAAGCATAAGGGCCTTCACTTGAACTTGTCTCAGAGTATGCGACAAGCCTAGAGTAGGCCCATGTTCTAAGATCTTTCCTCACCTGGGATCACACTGCCACTTAGGAGACTTCCCCTTCAGAGCGATTATACACGTTTTGGAAGCCCAAGGGACTTGGCCTGCCCTTCGCTTAGAGTATCCAACTTGCCTATCGTGCGGCCTTGTTCTCACTTCTTCGAACCGACGGGAACACACTGCCACCTAGGAATCTGCACTTCAGATCGAGGTTACGTTTTGGAAGCATCGGGGTCTGGGCGTGCACTTCACTTCGAGTATGCAACTTGCCTGTAGTGCCCCCAGGTTCTAACTTCTTTCCGCAACTGGGAACACACGGCCATCTATGAATCTTCACCTTAAGACCGCGTTTACGTTTGGGAAGCAGAAGCGTCTTTGCGTGCCCTTAATTCAGAGGATCCATCAAGCTTCTAGTCCGCCCTTGTTCTTGGTTCTTTCCTTAACTCGGAACACACTGCCACTTGTGAGACTTCACCTTAAGTGCGATTCAACGTTTTGGAAGCACAGGGGACTGGACGGGCACTGAACTCAGAGTGTCCAACTGGCTTATATTATGGTCTGCCCTTGTTCCAAGTTCCTTCCTGAACGGGGAACACAAGCCTCATAGGCCTCTTCGCCTTACGAGCGTTTCTCCGTTTTGGAAGCCTAAGGGCATTAGCCTGCATTTTCCTGAGAGCTTCCAACTTGCTTGGAGTCTGCCCTTGTTCTAAGTTCTTTCCTGAACTGTGAACACCCTGCCACTTATGAGACTTCCCCGTAAGGGCGATTCTACGTTTTGGAAGCTCAAGGGAGTGGAAGGGCACTGGACTCAGAGTGTCCAACTGGCTTATAGTCTGCCCTTGTTCTAGGTTCCTTCCTGACCTGGGAACACACGGCCGCATCGGCCTCTTCGACTTAAGAGCTTTGATACGATTTAGGAGCATAGGGCCCAAGACTGCGTTTTACGTAGCGCTTCCAGCTTGCTTAGAGGCCGCCTTTGTTCTTAGTTCTTTTCTGTAAACGGCGAACACCCTGCCACGTATGAGACTTCACCTTCCGAGCGATGATAATTTTGGACGCCTAAGGGACCGGGCGTGCACTTCCTCCAGTGTATCCAACTGGCCTCCAGGCCGTCTTTGTTCGAACTTCTTTCCTCCACTGGGAAAACACTGCCAGAGTGGGTTTTGGTGTTGAGCAGGATTTTACGTTTTGGAAGCAGAAGCACTTTGGCGAGCACTTCCCTCACGGTCTTCAACCTGCCTAGAATCCGCCCTTGTTCCAGCACCTTTCCTCCACTGGGAAACCACTGCCACGTATGAGTGTTCGTCTTCAGGGCGTTTGTCGGTTTTGGAAGCATAAGGGCCTTCACTTGAACTTGTCTCAGAGTATGCGACAAGCCTAGAGTAGGCCCATGTTCTAAGATCTTTCCTCACCTGGGATCACACTGCCACTTAGGAGACTTCCCCTTCAGAGCGATTATACACGTTTTGGAAGCCCAAGGGACTTGGCCTGCCCTTCGCTTAGAGTATCCAACTTGCCTATCGTGCGGCCTTGTTCTCACTTCTTCGAACCGACGGGAACACACTGCCACCTAGGAATCTGCACTTCAGATCGAGGTTACGTTTTGGAAGCATCGGGGTCTGGGCGTGCACTTCACTTCGAGTATGCAACTTGCCTGTAGTGCCCCCAGGTTCTAACTTCTTTCCGCAACTGGGAACACACGGCCATCTATGAATCTTCACCTTAAGACCGCGTTTACGTTTGGGAAGCAGAAGCGTCTTTGCGTGCCCTTAATTCAGAGGATCCATCAAGCTTCTAGTCCGCCCTTGTTCTTGGTTCTTTCCTTAACTCGGAACACACTGCCACTTGTGAGACTTCACCTTAAGTGCGATTCAACGTTTTGGAAGCACAGGGGACTGGACGGGGCACTGAACTCAGAGTGTCCAACTGGCTTAATATTATGGTCTGCCCTTGTTCCAAGTTCCTTCCTGAACGGGGAACACAAGCCTCATAGGCCTCTTCGCCTTACGAGCGTTTCTCCGTTTTGGAAGCCTAAGGGCATTAGCCTGCATTTTCCTGAGAGCTTCCAACTTGCTTGGAGTCTGCCCTTGTTCTAAGTTCTTTCCTGAACTGTGAACACCCTGCCACTTATGAGACTTCCCCGTAAGGGCGATTCTACGTTTTGGAAGCTCAAGGGAGTGGAAGGGCACTGGACTCAGAGTGTCCAACTGGCTTATAGTCTGCCCTTGTTCTAGGTTTCCTTCCTGACCTGGGAACACACGGCCGCATCGGCCTCTTCGACTTAAGAGCTTTGATACGATTTAGGAGCATAGGGCCCAAGACTGCGTTTTACGTAGCGCTTCCAGCTTGCTTAGAGGCCGCCTTTGTTCTTAGTTCTTTTCTGTAAACGGCGAACACCCTGCCACGTATGAGACTTCACCTTCCGAGCGATGATAATTTTGGACGCCTAAGGGACCGGGCGTGCACTTCCTCCAGTGTATCCAACTGGCCTCCAGGCCGTCTTTGTTCGAACTTCTTTCCTCCACTGGGAAAACACTGCCAGAGTGGGTTTTGGTGTTGAGCAGGATTTTACGTTTTGGAAGCAGAAGCACTTTGGCGAGCACTTCCCTCACGGTCTTCAACCTGCCTAGAATCCGCCCTTGTTCCAGCACCTTTCCTCCACTGGGAAACCACTGCCACGTATGAGTGTTCGTCTTCAGGGCGTTTGTCGGTTTTGGAAGCATAAGGGCCTTCACTTGAACTTGTCTCAGAGTATGCGACAAGCCTAGAGTAGGCCCATGTTCTAAGATCTTTCCTCACCTGGGATCACACTGCCACTTAGGAGACTTCCCCTTCAGAGCGATTATACACGTTTTGGAAGCCCAAGGGACTTGGCCTGCCCTTCGCTTAGAGTATCCAACTTGCCTATCGTGCGGCCTTGTTCTCACTTCTTCGAACCGACGGGAACACACTGCCACCTAGGAATCTGCACTTCAGATCGAGGTTACGTTTTGGAAGCATCGGGGTCTGGGCGTGCACTTCACTTCGAGTATGCAACTTGCCTGTAGTGCCCCCCAGGTTCTAACTTCTTTCCGCAACTGGGAACACACGGCCATCTATGAATCTTCACCTTAAGACCGCGTTTACGTTTGGGAAGCAGAAGCGTCTTTGCGTGCCCTTAATTCAGAGGATCCATCAAGCTTCTAGTCCGCCCTTGTTCTTGGTTCTTTCCTTAACTCGGAACACACTGCCACTTGTGAGACTTCACCTTAAGTGCGATTCAACGTTTTGGAAGCACAGGGGACTGGACGGGCACTGAACTCAGAGTGTCCAACTGGCTTATATTATGGTCTGCCCTTGTTCCAAGTTCCTTCCTGAACGGGGAACACAAGCCTCATAGGCCTCTTCGCCTTACGAGCGTTTCTCCGTTTTGGAAGCCTAAGGGCATTAGCCTGCATTTTCCTGAGAGCTTCCAACTTGCTTGGAGTCTGCCCTTGTTCTAAGTTCTTTCCTGAACTGTGAACACCCTGCCACTTATGAGACTTCCCCGTAAGGGCGATTCTACGTTTTGGAAGCTCAAGGGAGTGGAAGGGCACTGGACTCAGAGTGTCCAACTGGCTTATAGTCTGCCCTTGTTCTAGGTTCCTTCCTGACCTGGGAACACACGGCCGCATCGGCCTCTTCGACTTAAGAGCTTTGATACGATTTAGGAGCATAGGGCCCAAGACTGCGTTTTACGTAGCGCTTCCAGCTTGCTTAGAGGCCGCCTTTGTTCTTAGTTCTTTTCTGTAAACGGCGAACACCCTGCCACGTATGAGACTTCACCTTCCGAGCGATGATAATTTTGGACGCCTAAGGGACCGGGCGTGCACTTCCTCCAGTGTATCCAACTGGCCTCCAGGCCGTCTTTGTTCGAACTTCTTTCCTCCACTGGGAAAAACACTGCCAGAGTGGGTTTTGGTGTTGAGCAGGATTTTACGTTTTGGAAGCAGAAGCACTTTGGCGAGCACTTCCCTCACGGTCTTCAACCTGCCTAGAATCCGCCCTTGTTCCAGCACCTTTCCTCCACTGGGAAACCACTGCCACGTATGAGTGTTCGTCTTCAGGGCGTTTGTCGGTTTTGGAAGCATAAGGGCCTTCACTTGAACTTGTCTCAGAGTATGCGACAAGCCTAGAGTAGGCCCATGTTCTAAGATCTTTCCTCACCTGGGATCACACTGCCACTTAGGAGACTTCCCCTTCAGAGCGATTATACACGTTTTGGAAGCCCAAGGGACTTGGCCTGCCCTTCGCTTAGAGTATCCAACTTGCCTATCGTGCGGCCTTGTTCTCACTTCTTCGAACCGACGGGAACACACTGCCACCTAGGAATCTGCACTTCAGATCGAGGTTACGTTTTGGAAGCATCGGGGTCTGGGCGTGCACTTCACTTCGAGTATGCAACTTGCCTGTAGTGCCCCCAGGTTCTAACTTCTTTCCGCAACTGGGAACACACGGCCATCTATGAATCTTCACCTTAAGACCGCGTTTACGTTTGGGAAGCAGAAGCGTCTTTGCGTGCCCTTAATTCAGAGGATCCATCAAGCTTCTAGTCCGCCCTTGTTCTTGGTTCTTTCCTTAACTCGGAACACACTGCCACTTGTGAGACTTCACCTTAAGTGCGATTCAACGTTTTGGAAGCACAGGGGACTGGACGGGCACTGAACTCAGAGTGTCCAACTGGCTTATATTATGGTCTGCCCTTGTTCCAAGTTCCTTCCTGAACGGGGAACACAAGCCTCATAGGCCTCTTCGCCTTACGAGCGTTTCTCCGTTTTGGAAGCCTAAGGGCATTAGCCTGCATTTTCCTGAGAGCTTCCAACTTGCTT